>NC_069374.1:33602954-33905984 GCF_021730395.1 Mercenaria mercenaria
GGATGAAGAAATGACATTGTTGATGTATGCATGTATATACATGACATTGTGAATGTGTACGTGACATTGTGGATGAATAAATGCCATTGTGAATGTGTATATGACATTGTGGATGAATAAAACCTTAAGGTATTGGACCCGTAATAGTAATGTTTAAAAAATAGCATTTGCTTGGTATATTCTTAAAATTGACCATGTTTCGCGCTGTGTTGCAAATTCTAAACAACTTTTACCGTGCCGTTTTTTGTATATTTTGTATAATTTATGGTATTTCTTCAAGCTCAAGTGGAGACAAATTTCAATGTGATGGCCACTATCCAAAACGTTTGCAGAGAATTCATTACAGCATTAATTTTGACAAAAGGAACATCAAACTACATGTATTGTTAAACAATTATAAAACACAAAATAAAACTGTAAATATCATATTTTCTAAGGTGCCTCAAGTAAACAAATTTAATGAGAGAGTAACTCCAACATTGAAAAATTAAGGTCGAATCCTGTGGATCTGTTTTGAATTTTCTTACTTCATTCAAAAATAACCTTGCGGCAGAAGTAAAACCTACCTGTATTTCTTCCACAATATGTAATCTAAAGAATGAAGGCAAAATAGAGAACTTTTACCGCATGTTACTCAGTATTTTTAAAGATGTCTAACTCTACCCCTCCTGTTTCAGAATGTAAATTCACTTTGAACAGCAAGAAATTGCTTATAAAATGAAAATTTTCCACTTTTGTACAATACAGCCATAATAAGTCTTGAAAGAAGTAAAACCTTACTAGAAAAAAGGAAAATATGGAGAAAAAAAATTTTGGTCCCAGTGGGGCTTGAACCTACGCCCCCCTGGAAATTGAAGTCAAAGTAGGTTTATGGTAGGAATTGAATACTCTTCAAAAAGGAGGTACTCTGTTACGGGTCCAAAAGTGGCAGGAGTCAGTTAGTTTCGCATTTGGCCCGGGTACGTTTTTTAACTAAAATACATAGATGTACTTTAATGACATTGGTATCAAACTGGTTATTTACAATGTTTAGGGAACCAAGGATTACTGCGAACGAGTTATTATAGTGTAAAATAAATATATGCTTGAACAGAGTTTCCTAGCTCTGTGTAGACGACCGAGTCTAAAATCTTACCTGAGGTAACGGAAAAGTCAGACGAAACAGAAACTGTCATCCATCCATCCATCCATCTAGACTGGCTCCCGTCCCTATGTTTGTTCTTAGTTACATATATATGTTTATTCATTAAGAGGGAAGTAACTCCAGCAGGTTGTTTCTACATTGACATTTTTTATTGCCCCTGGCTCCGAACATAGGGACTGGTGAAAGTTGGCTTACAGTGTCTCACAAATTTGTGAGACAAATTCCCATTAATTTCTTTTACTGATAATCAGCTGCTATCACTGTGACATCTTATCTAAGGGTTTCATGTGCTAGCCACCATTTAATGAGCCGAAGCTAATTTACCGATTTATGGCCTGCCCTCAGCTTGTAATGGCTTATCAGGCAACAGAAATGTGCTTTCATACAAAAGGGATGCATATTCAACAGAGGATTTATGATCTATTTTCAAGAATTAGATCATTATAAAGTACACCTTTAATAGTGAGATGGGCGAATCTATACTTAAAGGACTAAAAAATTTAAAATAATTATGAACAAATAAGACCAAACCAAGAGCATGTTGTAAAAGGGTATTTCAAAGAAAATGATGTTTTATTCTGGCAGTGGCATTTTAAAGCTTAACTTTTAAAATTGCCCCATTTGCATTTGATTTTTTCCATAATGACAGCACACAATGTACCACCTCTTTTGGCTCTTGTGAAATTAAAAAAGAAGGTGTGAAGGCAGGGTATTTACAGGATATATACAAAGGAAAAAATGAAGTAAAATATATGTAACAGAAAAATCTGGTTAAAGTTTGCGTGCAAGTTACTATCTGCAGAATAAATGCAGATATTAAATTGAAACTTCACATGTGCCTTCGGGGTTATAAAACTAGTTCATTGCATCACGTCCAATAACTTTGGCATGCATTTTGGTCAAATTATGTCCCCTTTTGAACATAAAACTTCTGGTTAAAGTTTTGCTTGCACGTTACTATCTCCAAAACTAATGCGCAGATACTGGATTGAAACTCTAAATGAGCCGTGCCATGAGAAAACCAACATAGTGGGTTTGCGACCAGCATGGATCCAGACCAGCCTGCGCATCCGCGCAGTCTGGTCAGGATCCATGCTGTTCGCTAACAGTTTCTCCAATTCCAATAGGCTTTAAAAGCGAACAGCATGGAGCCTGACCAGACTGCGCGGATGCGCAGGCTGGTCTGGATCCATGCTGGTCGCACACCCACTATGTTGGTTTTCTCATGGCACGGCTCAAATATATTTTAACATTTAGGGTAACATTTTCCTGCTTCTGGGACAAATACTTTGAATTGTCGAGCATTGGTTGTCTTACGGACAACTCTTGCTATTTCAATTACATGTATTTGTTTATTATAATATTTTCACAATTTTCCAATGTATGCCCCATATAAACGTACATTTAAAAAAAAATCTGTAGGATATGCAACGCGCGAGTCATACGTAGTCGAGTCATAAGCACAATTTCTACAGCAAATTTCGCTGTAATCATCTTCCGAAATATTAATACCCAAACTTGCTCAATAATGTACCATAAGTCTGTTTTTTCTTGACCATGAAAGAAGCGCTGTCTTTCTTTTCCGTTTTCTTTCATTTCTGCACATAGAATACATTTGATTTTTTTTTTGATGTAAGGGTTCATTTTACCATAACAATTTCTTGAGGTGGAGTTTCCATAATTAACAATTAATAAAACGTTTAATTCATAAAAATGATCCTGAGTTTATGTTAATTCAAAGTAATTATCCACATACAATATTTTCACACTTACATTTACTATTAAACTGTTGAATCATGAATGGGCTCAATATTATACTTTTCCAGAAAATAACAACATCTTGGATGTTTTCTCAAATGACCCTTATCAAATTGGTAAGGAGAACTTGTCATTAGGTAGGATAGTTAATTGCCTTACAATTGATAGGGTTCTCAGTAGTTAACAGTTTACAGGGGTTACATTGGCCAACTTTCACCAGGCTGTATGGTTCAGCCATCAGATAAAATGTGCTATTTTAGAGGCTTAAGATTTTCTTATTTTGCTTGCAGTATTTATATAAAATAATAACAATGCAGCCAGGGAGCCAGGCTACCATCCATCCAGCCAGCCAGCCAGCCAGCCAGCCATCCAGATTTGCGGAAAAGGTAAACAGTTATGAGACACTTTTCTTCCCATTATTTTCGTCTGGTCACATGCTATAACAATATGTAATAGTTATAGTATGTGTGAGAGTGTGTTACCAGGATATATCAGAGCTAGGGGTACATCGAGGGTATTTTTCTCTGCACATATCGTCGAGGCCGGTAGGCCGAGACAGATATGTGAAGAGAAAAATACCGAGATGTACCCCTAGCTCTGATATATCCTGGTAACACACGAGCACTACATATTATAACTGTTTTATCGCATAGTTTATCATTAAAATTTATATATTATTTTCATTTAAATAATTGTTTATTATCATTTTTCCTATTTTGATTCCCTTTCTGCGCCGCGCTGACTGAAACACTAAAACTTCTGTTTTAAAAATGTGTTCCCCAGATAAAAGTACCCAACAAATTTCTGCATGGGTTTTAAATCTTTGCATTTCAGTGGCCAGACATATTGTAAAATTTGTTGTTTGGTTTGTAAAAAAAAAATTCAAAAGAAAAAGAAACATTTGAGAAATCTCAGAATTTTCCGATATATTTCTGAATTTGGCCACAACTATCAATGTTTTTAAATATTCTAGTTTATTTTTTCTTTTACTTTATAAAATGTAGGTGGTTTGTGACAATTCTTTCTCTGTGAACTGATAAACTGGAGTAAAATCATCTTTTCAATGAAAGGAAAAATATACTCCCTTGTTAGGAACCTCAATAGAGAAAAAGTGTTTCTGATATATAACGAACAGTTTTACTGTGGCCGATATATATCGGAACACTTTTTTTCTTATGAAACTCCATAGAGATTTCCGTTTGAATATATATCGCAAACAGTTTTTTTGTAAGATATCAGCACAGTTTTTGTAGTAATAATGTGTGTACTATGTATAACATGCTGCAAAGATCAAAGGAAAATTGCCGCACTATGCGAAAAACATATATTAGGCCCGTCATTCCAGAAGAAACATGGAAGGTCGCAAAAGGTGGGAAAGTTCTGATCTACAATTTGAGGGGTTACATGGCCGATTCGGTGCACTATACGTTGCATATGAAAAATAAAAGATATGGTGCTGGGTGATGCGCTTAAGTAGAGTCCGACTTTCACAAAGCTTATCCGCATAGGACTCAGCGTAAATAGGACCTCACACGATATTTGAAAGACCTTAGAAATTCGGGCGCTATGACCTAGATATATGTCCAGGTTCATTCCTTTCAGTCTTTCAAAGCGCATCGGTGATTGAGTCTAGGATGAAGGTCGAAAATCGCATTACAAGTGTGTTTTAATGTCGGGCCACAGTGGCTTATGTTTTGTCCCTCCGTGAAGTTGAAGGTTACCTTTGAAGTTAAGCTCTGATCTACAATTTGAGGGATACATGGGCCGATTCGGTGCACTGGTTTCGGCAGGGTGAAGTATCATCGGATAAAATCATATATTTACAGAGCAAATGTTTTCTATACGTTGCATTGAAAAATAAAAGAATGGTGCTGGGTTGATTACGTAGAGCTTCAGAAAGGGGGGGGGTGGGGATGGGGGGGTGGGGGGGGGGGGGAAGGGGGGGGGGGGGGGGGTTGAAAAGCTGATCCTCATAGGACTCAGCGTAAATGAGGACCTCACACGATATTGAAAGCCTTAGTTATTCTGGCGCTATGACCTAGGATATTATGCAGTGGTCAATTCTTGTCAGTCTTCCCCAAAGCGCATCGGTATACGAGTCAAGGCAGGAACGGAAAATCCTTACAAGTGTGTTTAATGTCGGGCCACAGTGGCTTATGTGTGTGTCCTCCGGATGTTTGAAGGTATACCTTTGAAGTAATGCCTGATCTACAATTGAGGGTTACATGGCCGATTTTCGGTGCACTGGTTCGGGCAGGGTGACGGTATCAATCGGAGTAAAAATCATATATTTTACAGAGCAAATGTTTTCTATACGTTTTGCATATGAAAAATAAAAGATATGGTGCTGGGTGTACTAGAGCTTCACAAAGCGTATCCGCATAGGAACTCAGCGTAAATGAGGACCTCACACGATATTGAAAGCCTTAGTAAATTCGGGCTGCTAGACCTAGGCTATATGTCAGTGGTCAATTCCTTGTCAGTCCTTCCCAAAGCGCAATCGTATACGAGTCACGGCAGGAACAAAATCGCATTACAAGTGTGTTTTAATGGTCGGGCATCAGTGGCTTATGTGTTTAATTGTCCCTCCGTGATGTTGAAGGTTATACCTTTGAAGTTAATGCTCTGATCTACAATTTGAGGGTTACATGCCGATTCCGTGGCACTGTTCGGGCAGGGTGACGGATCAATTTCGGAGTAAAATTCATATATTAACAGACAAATGTTTTTCTATCTTGCAATATGAAAAATAAAAGATATGGAGCTGGGTGAGTACTTAAGCTTTCACAAAGCTTATCCCATAGGACTCAGCGTAAATAGGACCTCACACGATATTGAAACCTTAGTTAAGTCGGGCCTGCTATGACCTAGGATATATGTCAGTGGTCAATTCTTTTCCAGTCTTCCCAAGCGCATCGGTATTCAGTCAAGGCAGGAACGAAAAATCGCATTACAAGTTGTGGTTTTTTAGGTCGGGCCACTGTGGATTAGGTTTTGTCCCCTCCGTGAGTTGAAGGTATACCTTTGAAGTTATGCCTCTGATCTACAATTTGAGGGGTTACAATGCAATTCGTGCACTGGTTCGGCAGTGAACGGTATCAATACGGAGTAAAATCATATATTTACAGAGCAAATTGTTTTTCTATACGTTGCATATGAAAAATAAAAGATATGTGGCTGGTGATTACTTAGAGCTTCACAAAGCTTATCCCATAGGACTCAGCGTAAATGAGACCTCACACGATATTGAAAGCCTTAGTAATTCGGCCTGCTATGGCCTAGGATATATGTCAGTGGTCAATTCTTTTCAGTCTCCCCAAGCGCATCGGTATACGAGTCAAGCAGAACGAAAATCGCATTACAAGTGTGCTTTTAATGTCGCCACAGTGGCTTATTTGTTTGTTCCCTCCGTGATGTTGAAGGTATACCTTTGAAGTTTAATGCCTGACTACAATATTGATGGGTTACATGCCGATTCGGTGCACTGGTTCGGGCAGGGGACGGTAATCATCGGAGTAAAATCATATATTTACAGAGGCAAATTTTTCTATACTTGCATATGAAAAATTAAAAGATATGGTGCTGGTTGATTTACTTAGAGCTTTCACCAACAAAGCATATCCGCATATGACATCAGCGTAAATGAGACCTCACACGATATTGAAACCTTAGTAATTCGGGCTGCATGACCTAGGAAATATGTCAGTGGTCAATTTCTTTCAGTCTTCCCAAAGCGCATCAGGTATACGATCAAGGCAGGAACGAAAATCGCATTAACAAGTGTGTTTTAATGTCGGGCCACAGTGGCATATGTTGTTTGTCCCCTCCGTGAAGTATGAAGGTAATACCTTTGAAAGTTAATTCTACTGATCTACAATTTGCGGGGTTACATGCCGATTCGGTGCACTTGGTTCGGCAGGGTGACGGTATCAATTCGGAGTAAAATCATATATTTTACAGAGCAAATGTTTTCTATACGTTGCATATGAAAAATAAAAGATATGTGCTGGGTGATTACTTAGAGCTTTCACAAAGCTTATCCGCCTAGACTCAGCGTAAATGAGGAACTCACACGATATTGAATGCCTTAGTAATTCGGGCTCTTGACCAAGGATATATTGTCAGTGGTCAATTCTTTTCCAGTCCTTCCCAAAGCGCATCGGTTATACGAGTCAAGCAGAAACGAAAATCGCATTACAAGTTGTTTTAATGTCGGCCACATGGCTTATTTTGTTTTTGTCCCTACCGTGATAGGTTGAAGGTATACCTTTGAATTTAATGCTCTGATCTACCAATTTGAGGGTTACAGGCCGATTCGGTGCACTGGTTCGGGCAGGGTGACGGTATCCATTCGGAGTACAATCATATATTTACAGAGCAAATGTTTTCTATACGTTGCATATGAAAAAATAAAAGATATGGGTGCTGGGTGATTACTTAGAGCTTTCACAAAGCTTATCCGCAAGGACTCATCGTAAATGAGATCCTACACACGATATTGAAAGCCTTAGTAATTCGGGCTGCTATGACCTAGGATATATGTCAGTGGTCAATTCTTTCAGTCTTCCCAAAGCGCATCGGTTATACGAGTCAAGGCAGGAACGAAAATCGCATTACAAGTGTGTTTTAATGTCGGCCGTGACAGTGACTTATGTGTTTTGTCCCTCCGTGATGTGAAGGTATAACCTTTGAAGTTAATGCTCTGATCATAATTTGAAGGGGTTACATGGCCGATTCGTTGGCACGTGGTTCGGGGCAGGGTGACGGGATCAATTCGTAGTAAAATCATATATTTTACAGAGCAAAGTTTGCTATACGTTGCATAATGAAAAATAAAAGATATGCTCAGGTGATTAACTTAGACCGCTTTTACAACAGCTTATCCGCATAGGACTCCGCGAAATGAGGACCTCACTACGATATTGAAAGGCCTTGTAAATCGGGCTCTATGACCTAGATATATGTCAGTGGTCAATTCTTATCATGTCTTCCCAAAGCCATCGGTATACGATCAAGGCAGGAACGAAAATCGTACATTACAAGTGTGTTTTAATGTCGGGCCACAGTGCTTATGTGTTTGTCCCTCGTGATGTTGAAGGAATAACCTTGAATTTAATGCCTCTGATCTACAATTTTGAGGGTTACATGGCCGATTCGGGCACTGGTTCGGGCCGTGTGACGGTAACAATTCGGAGTAAATCCAGATATTTACAGAGCAAATGTTTTCCTATACGTTGCATATGAAAATAAAAGATTGGTGCTGGGTGAATACTTAGAGTTTCACAAAGCTTATCCGCATAGGACTCAGCGTAAATGAGACCTCACACGAAATTGAAAGCCTTAGTAATTCGGGCTTGCTATGACCTAGAATATATGTGCAGTGGTCTATTCTTTTCAGTCTTCCCTAAAGCGCATCGTATACGAGTCAAGGCAGGAACGAAATCGCATTACACAGTGTGTTTTAATGTCGCCACAGTGGCTTATGTGTTTTGTCCCTCGTGATGTTGAAGGAATACTTGAAGTAATGCTCTGATCGACAATTTTGAGGTACATGGCCGATTCGGTGCCACTGGTTTTCGGGCAGGGTGACGGTATCAATTCGGATTAAAACATAATTTACAGAGCAAATGTTTTTCCTATACGTTGCCAATCTGAGAAATAAAAGATATGAGTGCTGGGTGATTACTTAGAGCTTTCCACAAGCTTATCCGCATAGGACCTCTGCGTAAATGAGACCTCACACGAACATGAAAGCCTTAGATAATTCGGGCTGCTATGACCTAGGATATATGTCAGTGGCAATTCATTTCAGTCTTCCAAAGCGCATCGGTATACGAGTCAAGGCAGAAGAAAATCGCATTACAAGTGTGTTTTAATGTCGGGCCTCAGTGGCTTATGTGTTTGTCCCTGCCGTGATGTTGAAGTAACCTTTGAATTAATGCTCTGATCTACAATATGAGGGTTACATGGCCGATTCGGTGCACTGTTCGGGCAGGGTGACGGTATCAATACGGAGTAAAATCATATATTTACAGAGGCAAATTTTTTCTATATCGTTGCATATGCAAAATAAAAGATATGTGCTGGGTAAAACTTAGAGCTTTCAACAAAGCTTATCCGCATAGGACTCAGCGTAAAATAAGGACCTCACACGAATTGAAAGCCTTAGAAAATTCGGCTTGCTATGACCTAGGATATATACATGGTCATTCTTTTCAGTCTTCCCAAAGCGCATCGGTATACGAGATCAAGGCAGGAACGAAAATCGCATTACAATTGTTTTAAATGTCGGGCCACAGGGCTTATGTGTTTGTCCCTCCGTGATGTTGAAGGTATACCTTTGAGTTAATGCTCTGATCTACAATTTGAGGGTTACAAGTCCGATTTCGGTTTGCACTGGTTCGGGCAGGGTTACGGTATCAATTCGGAGTAAAATCATATATTTACAGAGCAAATGTATTCTAATACGTTTGCATATAAAAATAAAGATATGGTGCTGGGTGATACTTAGAGCTTCCACAAAGCTTATCCGCATAGGACTCAGCGTAAATGAGGACCTCACACGATATTGAAACCTTAGTAATTCGGCTGCTATGACCTAGTATATATGTCCAGTGGTCAATTCTTTCAGTCTTCCCCAAGCGCAACGGTATACGGTCAAGGCAAACGAAAAATCGCATTAACAAGTGTGTTTTTAATGTCGGCCACAGTGGCTTATGTGTTGTCCCTCCGTGATGTTGAAGTATACCTTTGAAGTTAAGCTCTGATCTACAATTTGAGGGTTACATGGCCGATTCGGTGCACTGTTCGGGCAGGGTGACGGTATCAATTCGGAGTATAATCAATATTTACAGAGCAAATGTTTTTCTATACTTGCATACTAAAAATAAAGATTGGTGCTGGGTATTACATAAAGCTTTCACAAAGATTATCCGCATAGTACACAGCGTAAATGAGGACCTCACCCGAATCTGAAAAGCCTTAGTAATTCGGGCTCTATGACCTAGGATTATGTCAGTGGTCAATTCATTTCAGTCTTCCCAAGCGCATCGAATAGAGTCAAGGCAGGAACGAAATCGCATTACCATGTGTAGTTAATGTCCGGGCCACAGTGCATATGTGTTTGTCCCTCCGTGATGTGAAGTATAACCTTTGAAGATAATGCTCTGATCTACAATTTGAGGGGTTACCTGGCCGATTCGGTGCACTGGTTCGGGCAGGGTGACGTTATCAATCGAGTAAAATCAATATATTTACAGAGCAAAATGTTTGTCTATACGTTTGCATATGAAAAATAAAAGATATGGTGCTGGTTGATTACTTAGAGCTTTCACAAAGCCTTATCCGCATAGGACTCAGCGTACATGAGACCTCACAGCGATATTGAAAAGCCGTAGTAATTCGGGCTGCTAAGACCAGGATATATGTCAGTGGTCAATTCTTTTCCGTCCTTCCCAAAGCGCAGCGGTATACGAGTCAAGGCAGGAACAAAATCGCAATTACGAGTGTGTTTTAATGGTCGGGCCACAGTGCTTATGTGTTTGTCCCTCCGTGATGATGAAGGTATACCTTTGAAGTTATGCTCTGATCTACCAATTTGAGGGGTTACATGGCCGATTCGGTGCACTGGTTCGGGCAGGGTGACGGTATCAATTCGGAGTAAAATCATATATTAACAGAGGCAAAATGTTTTCTAAACGTAGCATATGAAAACTAAATGATCTGGTGCTGGTGATTAACTTAGAGCTTTCACAAAGCTTATCCGCATAGGACTCCGCCGTAAATGAGGAACTCACACGATATTGAAAGCTTGCTTAGTAATTCGGGCTGCTATGACCTAGGATATATGTCAGTGGTCAAATTCTTTATCAGTCTTCCCAAAGCGCAGCGTATACGAGTCAGGCAGGAACAAAATCGCATGACCAGTGTGGTTTATTAATGTCGGGCCAAGTGGCTTAATGTGTTTGGTCCCCTCCGTGATGTTGAAGGTATACCTGTTGAAGTTAATGCCTGATCTACAATTTGAGGGGTTACATGGCCGATTCGGTGCCCTGGTTCGGGCAGGGTGGACGGTATCAATTCGGAGTAAAATCATATATTTACAGACAAATGTTTTCTATACTTGCATATGAAAAATTAAAAGATATGGGCTGGTGATACTTAAGCTTTCACAAAGCTTATCCGCATAGGGACTCAGCGAAATGAGGACCTCACACATATTGAAAGCCTTAGTAATGTCGGGCTGCTATGACCTAGGATATATGTCAGTGGTCAATTCTTTTCAGTCTTCCCAAAGCGCAATCGTTATTCGAGTCAAGGCAGGAACGAAAATCGCTTACATGTGTTTTAATGTCGGCCAACAGTGGCTTATAGAGTTTGTTCCCTCCGTGATGTTGAAGTATACCTTGAAGTTAATGCTCTGATCTACAATTTGAGGGGTTACATGCCGATTCGTGGCACTGGTTCGGCAGGGGACGGTATCAATTCGGAGTAAAATCATATATTTAATGAGCAAATGTTTTCTATACGTTGCATATGAAAAATAAAAGTTATGGTGCTGGGTGATTACTTAGAGCTTCACTAACGCTAACCCGCATAGGATCAGCGTAAAATGAGGACCTCACACGCTATTTGAAAGCCTTAGTAATTCGGGCTGCTATGACCTAGGATATATGTCAGTGGTCAATTCTTTCAGTTCTTCGGGGGGGGGGGGGGGGGGGGGGGGGGCTAAAGCCGCACGGTAGACGAGTCACTGGCCCAGGAACGAAAATCGCATTACAAGTGTGTTTAATGTCGGGCCACAGTGGCTTATGTGTTTGTCCCTCCGTGATGTTGAAAGGAATACCTTTGAAGTTAATGCTCTGATCTACAATTTGAGGGGTTACATGGCCGTTTCGGTGCCCTGGTTTCGGGCAGGGTACGGTATCAATTCGAGTAAAATCATAAATTTACAGAGCAAATGTTTTTTCTATTCGTTTGCATATGAAAAATAAAAGATATGGTCTGGGTGGATTACTTTAGAGCTTTCACTAAGCTTATCCGCATAGGACTCAGCGTAAATGAGAACCTCACACGATATTGAAAACCTTAGTAAAATTCGGCTGCATGACCTAGGATATATGTCAGTGGTCAATTCTTTTCAGTCATCCCAAAGCGCATCTGGTATACGATCAAGTCAGGAACAAAATTCGCATTACAAGTGTGTTTTAATGTCGGCCCCAGTGGCTTATTGTGTTTGTCCCTCCGGGATGTTGAAAGGTATACCTTTGAAGTTAATGCTCTGATCTACATATTTGAGGGGTTACATGGCCGATTCGGTGCCCTGATCGCAGGGTGAACGGTATCAATTCGGAGTAAAATCATATATTTACAGAGCAAATGGTTTTTCTATACTTTGCATAAGAAAAATAAGAAGATATGGTGCGGGGTGATTTCTTTAGAGCTTTCACAAAGCTTATCCGCATAGGACTCCAGCGTAAATGAGGACCTCACACGAATATTTGAAAGCCTTAGTAATTCGGGCTGCTATGACCTAGGATATATTCAGTGGTCAATTCTTTTTCAGTCTTCCCAAAGCGCATCGGTATACGAGTCAAGGCAGGAACGAAAAACGCATTACAAGTGTGTTTTAATGTCGGGCCACAGTGGCTATGTTTTGTTCCCTCCGTGATGTTGCAGGTATACCTTTGAAGTTTATGCCTCGATCTAACAAATTGAGGGGTTACATGGCCATTCGGTGCACTGTTTCGGGCAGGGTGACGGTATCAATTCGGAGAAAATCAATAATTTACAGAGCAAATGTTTTCTATACGTTGCATAAGAACAATAAAAGAGTTATGGTGCTGGGTGATTCCTTAGAGCTTTCACAAACTTATCGCATAGGACTCAGCGTAAATGAGGCCTCACACGATATTGAATAAGCATTAGTAATTCCGGGCTGCTATGACCTAGGATATATGTCAGTGGTCAATTTCTTTTTCAGTCTTCCCAAAGAGCAATCGGTAAACGAGTCAAGCAGGAACGAAATCGCATTACAAGTGTGTTTTAAGTCGGGCCAGCAGTGGGCTTAGTGTTTTGTCCCTCCGTGATGTTGAAGGTAAGACCTTTGAAGATAATGCTCTGATCTACAATTTTGAGGGGTTACATGCCGATTCTGGTGCACTGGTTCGGACAGGGTGACGGTATCAATTCGGATAAAATCATATATTTACAGAGCAAATGGATTTCTATACGTTTGGCATATGAAAAATACAAGATATGGTGCTGGGTGATTACTTTAGAGCTTCACAAAGCTTATCCGCATAGGACTCAGCGTAAATGAGGACCACACACGATATTGAAAGCCTTCGTATTCGGGCTGCTATGACCTAGATATATGTCAGTGGTCAATTCTTTTCAGTCCTTCCAAAGCGCATCGGTTAGACGAGTCAAGGCAGAACGAAAATCGCATTACAAGTGTGTTTAATGTCGGCCACATGGCTTATGTGTTTGTCCCTCCGTGATGTTGAAGGTATACCTTTGTAGTTATGCTGCGAGTTGATCTACAATTAGAGGGGTTACATGGCCGATTCGGTGCACTGGTTCGGGCAGGGTGACGGTATCATTTCGGAGTAAACTCATATATTTACAGAGCAAATGTTTTCTATACGTTGCATATGAAAAATAACGATATGGTGCTGACGGGTGATTACTTAGAGCTTTCACAAGCTTATCCGCATAGGACTCAGCGTAAATGTACTCAAACACGATATTGAAAGCCTAGTAATTCGGCTGCTATGACCTAGTATATATTCAGTGGTCAAAATTCTTTTCAAGTCTTCCCAAAGCGCATCGGTATACGAGTCAAGGCAGGAACGAAAATCGCATTACAGTGTGTTTTAAATGCGGGCCACAGTGGCTTATGTGTTGTCCCTCCTGATGTTGAAGGAAATACCTTTGAAGTTTAAAGCTCTGATCTACAATTTTGAAGGTGTTACATGGCCGATCGGTGCACTGGTTTTCGGGCAGGGGCGGTTATCAATTCGGAAGTAAAACAGAATAGTTACAGAGCAAATGTTTTCTATACGTTCTTAGAAAAATAAAAGATATGGTGCTGGGTGATTACTTAGAGCTTTCACAAAGCTTATCCGCATAGGACTCAGCGTAAATGAAGGACCTCACACATATTGAAAGCCTTAGTAATTCGGGCTGCTATGACCTAGAATAAGTCAGTGGTCAATTCTTTTCAGTCTTCCCAAAGACGCATCGTATACAGTCAAGGCAGGAACGAAAATCGCATTACAAGTGTGTTTAATGTCGGGCCACAGTGCTTATGTGTTGTCCCTCCGTGAATTGTTGAAGGTATACCTTTGAAGTTAATGCTCTGATCTACAATTTGAGGGTTACATGGCCGAGTTCGTGCACAGTTTCGGGCCAGGGTAACGGTATCAATTCGAGTAAAATCATATATTTACAGAGCAAATGTTTTCTATACGTTTGCTATGATAAATAAAAGATATGGTGCGGTGATTACATTAGAGCTTTCCACAAAGCTTATCCGCATAGGAACTCAGCGTTAAATGAGGACTCTCCACGAAATTGAAAGCCGTAGTAAATTCGGGTTTTTTTGGGGGGGGGGGGGGGGGGTGGGCTATGACCTAGGATATATGTCAGGTGGTCAATTCTTTTCAGTCTTCCCAAAGCGCATCGGTAATACGAGTCAAGGCCGAACGAAAATCGCATTACAAGTGTGTTTTAATGTCGGGCCACAGTGGCCTATTGTTTGTCCCTCCGTGATGTTGAAGTATACCTTTGAAGTTAATGCTCTGATCAACAATTGGAGGGTTACATGGCCGATTCGGTGCACTGGTTCGGGCAGGGTGACGTATCAATTCGGAGTAAATCATATATTTACAGACAAATGTTTTCTTATACTTGCATATGAAAAATAAAAGATATGGTGCTGGTGATTACTTAGAGCTTTCACAAAGCTTATCCGCATAGGACTCAGCGTAAATGAGGACCTCCACGATATTGAATGCCTTAGTAATTCGGGCTGCTATGACCTAGGAATTATGTCATGGTCAATTTTCTTTTCAGTCTTCCAAACGCATCGGTATACGATCAAGGCAGGAACCGATAAATCGCATTACAAGTGTGTTTTATTGTCGGGCCACAGTGGCTTAGTGTTTGTCCCTCCTGATGTTGAAGGTTATCCTTTGAAGTTAATTGCTCTGATCTACAATTTGAGGGGTTACATGGCCGATTCGGTGCACTGGTTCGGGCATGTGACGGTATCAATTCGAAGTAAATCATAGATTTACAGAGCAAATGTTTTCTATACGTTGCATATGAAAAATAAAAGATATGGTGCAGGGTGATTACTTAGAGCTTTCACAAAGCTTATCCGCATAGGACTCAGCGTAAATGAGGACCTCACACGATATTGAAAGCCTTAGTAATTCGGGCTGCTATGACCTAAGATATACCCCAGTGGTCAATTCGTTTCAGCCGTAGCAAAGCCCACCGGTATACGAGTCAAGGCAGGAACGAAAATCGCATTACAAGTGTGTTTTAATGTCGGGCCACGTGGCTTATGTGGTTTGTCCCTCCCTGATGTTGAAGGTATAACCTTTGAAGTTAATGCTCTGATCTACAATTTGAGGGTTACATGGCCGATTCGTGCACTGGTTCGGCAGGGTGACGGTATCAATTCGGAGTAAAATCATATATTCACAGAGCAAATGTTTTCTATAAAGTTGCATATGAAAAATAAAAGATATGGTGCTGGTGATTACTTAGAGCTTTCACAAAGCTTATCCGCATAGGACTCAGCGTAAATGAGGACCTCACACGATATTGAAAGCCTTAGTAATTCGGCTGCTATGACCTAAGATATATGTCAGTGGTCAATTCTTTTCAGTCTTCCCAAAGCGCATCGGTATACGAGTCAAGGCAGGAACGAAAATCGCATTACAAGTGTTTTTAATGTCGGCCACGGTGGCTTATGTGTTTGTCCCTCCCTGATGTTGAAGGGAAACCTTTGAAGTTAATGCTCTGATCTACAATTTGAGGGGTTACATGGCCGATTCGTGCACTGGTTCGGGCAGGGTGACGTATCAATTCGGAGTAAAATCATATATTCACAGAGCAAATGTTTCTATACGTTGCCATATGAAAAATAAAAGATATGGTGCTGGGTGATTACTTAGAGCTTTCACAAAGCTTATCCGCATAGACTCAGCGTAAATGAGGACCTCACACGATATTGAAAGCCTTAGTAATTCGGGCTGCTATGACCTAAATATATATGTCAGTGGTCAATTCTTTTCATCTTCCCAAAGCGCATCGTATACGAGTCAAGGCAGAACGAAAATCGCATTACAAGTGTGTTTTAATGTCGGGCCACGGTGGCTTATGTGTTTGTCCCTCCGATGTTGAAGGTATACCTTTGAAGTTAATGCTCTGATCTACAATTTGAGGGTTACATGGCCGATTCGTGCACTGTTCGGCAGGGTGACGTATCAATTCGGAGTAAAATCATATATTCACAGAGCAAATGTTTCTATACGTTGCATATGAAAATAAAAGATATGGTGCTGGGTGATTACTAGAGCTTTCACAAAGCTTATCCCATAGGACTCAGCGTAAATGAGGGCCTCACACATATTTTAAACCCTTTGTAAATTTGGCTGCTATGACCTAAATAAGCATGGTCAAATTTTTTCCCCCAAAACCCTCGTATACGATCAAGGGGAAAGAAAAGTTACAATTGTTTTTTAAAGTCGGCCCTGCTAGGGTTTGTCCTCCCTGATGTTAATATACCTTGAATTTTAACCTGATCTACATTTAGGGTTTCAGGCCGTCGGGGGACTTTAACAATGAGTCGGATGTTAGTTTATATTTTATAATACATACTAAATCCGGTATAATATAGATTCTATATACTAATTAATAACAAGTAATGGTTTATAATGTGAGAACATTTTTTACTTATTCTGTAATTATTACGTTTTTACTGAAAATGAAATTCGTCTCCTAAAACATTACAAAATAACATCACATATGCATTTCTGGTATGTAAGATAGCTAGTTTATTATAGACTAATAGCGAATGTATAATATTTAATGCCTAAAGCTGCTCACACATTTAATGTCTTGATATTTGAACTTTAATTAACAGAATTAAACCACGTGGAAGGTATGGCATTATCAAATACACAGTGTTTTCTGAAACAAAATTTGATGTTGTGTATGTTCTAGTCACTGATTATGTGATAAAAATATCTTAAAGCTCTTTCTGTTGTAGCATATCATCCTTTTATTTAATATCTTTAATCTTATTTGTAGAAGTTTGTGTATTAACATGGTGTATATGTCATATTTCCAAAGACATAAATCGTGAAAAATGCTAAAAATGAAAACCACATGCCATTGGATATATTAATTTAAAGTAAAAGAAGGCGGCGGTAAGTTTTAATTTGATGAATGTGCTTTTGTCATCATAATGTTGAAAGCTTATCGATGTACTATAAAATTACGCTTACAATACTTCTACTTTTCTTTCTGTCAAATCTCCTGTCAGTACACACGGCTACTTTATATACCCAAACTTGGCCAAACTTTGACTAACTTTTGCTGTGTGCGGTTTGAGATTTATCACAATATATCTATATATATATTTATCAGATATATATATGCACTACTGTTCCAAAATGATATCATAATTTGTGAAAGTTCATTACAGTGATCATTCTGGAATCGTAACAGTACTGATAATTTGATTTGACAGTTTTTATTAAAAGTTTATATTTGCAGCAAAAAAGAATAAAATATTTGAATCCAACATTTCAATCGTGTATTTACTTACTGACAAATGAACAAAATGTGAAGTTGACATAATTCTACCGTATGGAAATATATAATTATTTTCCAAGCACTTCCTATAATTGCACGCTGTTGTACCCTGCAAGCACGTTTTCAATCTTTTGGAGTCATTATGACATCACTTTCGCGTCATATTGAAAATTGTCAATGACGTTTTTAGTTTATTGCAGAATGTTTGTTGTACTCATTGATCAGCTTTATTATCATTATTTTTAGAACTAGAATTGGGTAACCATTACAAACAGTGCTTGACAGTTCATGTGATACGCAGGCTCCATAACCTCAGATCCCCTTCCTAAATTCCAGTTTGTTTAGTTCTGCCCATTGTTTTCTCGTTTGGGGTAAACCCTTTACTTTATCTGGGGACCAAACGCCGCTCTTCATGGTATTACACGCCTCAACACGTGTATCATTGAAGGTTCCATGTTCATCGCCGTTTGAATACATCTGCGGATGTCTCTAAATTGCTTTTTGTACTTTTAGCATGTTTAAATGTTGAGTTCTGCTCAACCAGGGGCTAGAAGGCGTGGACGGTAGCATGCATTTCCACTACCGTCCATGAACAGTGCTCAATCAAACCGAGCCTGCAACATTTTCGTTTTTGTTGTGTTGAGCGACCTGTGAAGTTTCAACTTTTCTCTATTTTGCTATTCAACGTGTACCCCGAATTAATTTTTAAATTATCTAAGTTATGAGGAGGGAGCATAAACTCATACTAACAAAATCTCAATTTCATATTTCGCAAACAAGTAAACATTAACGTTTCACATAGCGAACATAAATTAACTGGTGACAGGGGAGAAGCCGAAGACCAATAATTCATACACATGGGGTCTTTCTTCTGTGGAAGAGAAAAGAAATCAATTTTGGAAAACTGGAATATATTTCATTCAAAAGTATTTATTAGAAAGATATTCAATGAAGAGAATTGTTTAGTGATTGACCGGTTAAGAGCGTCTTATTGTACTTTTCTCTGTTAAAACACTTTTACGCTAGAATGACGTCACATTAACGTGCGGTGACGTCCATGTTTTTGTTGTGACCAAGAAAGAGCGCTACTATATTTTATCTACTGTTTTAGATTAACGGCATATTAGAATCGAAATAATTTATAGCAAAACCGTGTTTAAACACTATCTATACACTCTGGCTGTAATACGTCGTACAAATAATTTCACTCGGCTGCGCCCTCGTGAAATTATTGAGCCCGACGTTTAACCGCTGATCGTGCATAAAAAGTTATAAAACACTCTTTTGCTATAAATTATTTCTTAAATAGACCATATCGAGAACCTTGCGTTCACCAGACCAGGCAACAGTTCAAATTAAGTGTATTAGCAGATACCTTTGAAATACAATGAGTCCAAAATCAGTAGAAGTCATTTACTAAAGACAGGAAATCATCATCTGATTTCAATGTCTGTAATTCAAAGTTATTTAAAAGTGGAAAAGTGTAAATGACTAAAAAAAGGGAACATTAAAAAAATGTTCTCACTTTTGCAAAAAATGTCTTTCTCCCTACAGAACAATTAAAGACAGACTATTGGTATGTAGAATTCGTATTACTATTTAAATGATAATATCAGTAGTTATGTGACAGGTATTGACTTTTGTGCAATCTAGTTAGTGTTTGGACATAAATAGTTAAATTTATCTTTTGTCATGATATAAGTATTGCTATTGTTCTGGCCTTTGTCATCATGATTCAGTTTAATCTTAATCTATAGTATAGTGCCTCTTTAGTCTGTGCTTTTAAATGTAATTTTTTTCCGCATTTCACTGGACTTTGCTATTGTGGCATTGTGGCGGTCTTTGCTTCAAAAGGATTTTTTTTACAGATTTTATACTTCTTCGGTTTACTGCAAAACTTTCTTTGTGTGCATTCAGAATCTTTGTCATCTAACAGACCAAAGTTTCTGTTCAGTCAGATATAGGTTGTTTAAAAAACAAGGTCACAAATCATCTTCTGAATATACGCATTTAAGTGTTTTGCCAGTTTTATATACATGTACTTATATCATTTTTCATTAATCATTACTCTGACTAAGACAAGAGTTTACCAGTATATTCATACGAAGACATTATAAAACAGACGGTTATCTAACCAGGTGCCTCGGTTCATGTTCTTCAAATTGTGTCATCGATGGTTTAACTTTCATCATTAGCAGAAAAATCGCTATATTACCTAGAATAAGTGTGTCCGTGTGAATAAACACTCAACAAAATGTACACAAAACATACAAATTCCATAACAGTTTTAAACAAAGATATACATGTACGAAATTGTTCAACTATGAGCCCAAATGTATTTCCTACATATTTTATTATGTTTAATCTTACAGCCGTATTTTCGTTGCAAAGAGGACTATCTTTTCTGTTTGTTAAATTAGGACAAGCGGTACTTTTTATAAAAGTTGTCGAGCGGATGATAAAATAGTGTTCCTAAAGTGGCATTACCTGCGGAGTTAAATGCATTGCTTGTGTACAAGATTCGGCTGTTTTATAACCTGACGATCTATAATTTTATCTCAAGAAAATAATGTTTATAAAAGTCGTGATGTTTGCATAATGAATATTCTTCGTATTCCTGACAGGATATAAGAAGATAAACGTACTTATACTATAAAGCACTTCAGACTAATACGGTAATTTATTCGAATACATGTACAGATTTATGTAAATATGTGCGTGTGCGTGAGCGTGCGTGTGCGTGCGTGTGTTCGGGTTTAACGTCTTTTTCAACAATTTTTAAGTCATATAAACGACGGTGTCTACTTGTAGCAGTGAGCACAATGCCCTAATTTATAGTGCTGCCTCACTGAAATATCACGCCGTTGACACGTGACATGATATCCCATCGCAGACACAGGGCTGACCAGTCCTAGCACTATCCTCTGAATGCTGAGCGCCAAGCGAGGAAGCTACTAGTACCATTTTTACGTCTTTGGTATGATGCGGCCAGAGATCGAACCCACGACCTCCCGAACTCGAAGCGGGCGCTCTACCACTAGGCTACCGAGGCGGTATCACACTTTTAGTGGTTCACTGGTAGTTCAATGAAATATAGTAACACCGAGAAAGCAAATGTTCTTAATATCCGTTTTCAATTTATTTTCGCTTCATCTCCTCTCTCAGCCCGCCCGCTTAGCTCAGTAGATACAGCGTTGGTCTACGGATCGCGGGGTCGTGAGTTCGATCCTCGGGCGGGGCCTATGTTCTCCGTGACTATTTGATAAACGACATTGTGTCTGAAATCATTAGTCCTCCACCTCTGATTCATGTGGGGAAGTTGGCAGTTACTTGCGGAGAATAGGATTGTACTGGTACAGAATCCATGAACACCGGTTAGGTTAACTGCCCGCCGTTATATGACTGAAATACAGTTGAAAAACGGCGTTAAACCCAAAACAAACAAACAAAATCATCTCCTCTCTCGCTCTCTCTTCCAGAATTCATGTATGCATACTATCAAAGACAAACTGTGCGACTCTGAATTCTCCTTTCATCTCAAAAATAATATACCCCTTAATCCATGTCAGACATCTTTATTAGTTTTAATGGCATTCTCAAACTGTTGCAAATCTTAATAGATAAAGCTGCTTGTCCTGACAACGTCAAACCAATTGTCCTTAAAGAACGTCGTTGTAAAATTGCACTTATCTTTTGATCCAAAATTTTCTTGAATCACGTACTTTGCCATCCGATTGGACGAAAGCAAATGTTGCCCCTCTATACAAGAAAGGAACTCATAGTGATTCATCTAGATATCCTTTCGACTACCGCTATCGTACACCGACGCACTACCTGAGACGCCAAATGCAGACTATATTTTTGGGGTTCTCTATTACCGCTACTGTTTTGCAGGCGGGCTACCGCAGACGACTAATACGTACCAGAAAAATGGGGGTGCTCATTTCCATAGCGCATAATGCAGTATTTGGGTAAAAATTGTATTTTTTCGCAATTGAAAATAGAAGGAATTAACAAAAATATACTACATTTTTACGCTGCGGTAATTTTTATGTAAAACGGTTGCTACACTACAGTAGTTATGTCCATTGTGTGGTTATTGGTATAACTACACTGTGGCACAACTGATAGTTTCTTGTTTCCTGCAATAGTCTACTATGGTATTTATATGCATATTAAACAAACAGTTAATGTTATTTATTAAAAGTCACATATTTAAACGGCCACTGCATCACTGTGGCAGTACATGCTATTTTATGTGAATATGTATTAATACGCTGCGGCACTCTCTTTGGTTTCGCATGCCCTGCATTAAACTACTGTGGTAATCGGGGGAATAAATAATGCCTACAGGATAAGTTTTTAATTACTAGTATAATCCTTTCGCAGGGTAACTTTCTCAGCACTGTGGAAGTGCACTTAATTTCATTTAATATGTATAACTACACTATGGCACTGCCTTAAAATTCAAGTTTCTCACCAAAGTCTACTATAGTTCTTAGTAACAGGACGAGTAAAACTACACTGTGGTACTACATTGAAATTCGTTCTTCCTGCAAACGTCTACTGTGGTAATTATTTTCAGAATGGTTTGGTTGCTGTACCACTTCCTCCCTATGTCAGCCCCTCCCCCTCCCCAATCCCGTCTAACAAGACATATGCATCCCGACTCCTATACCTAGATCCTCACTCCCTGTAATTACTTTAAGTACCCTGTTTTTCCAGGCACCATAGTGCTTTGGAATTCCCTTCCAGCACAACTTGTGCAAGCTCCAACCCTGAACAGTTTAGGCAGGGTGTAACCAATACTTGCACACAATGCTTAACATGATAGACCTGTTTCTTTAAACTGCTTTTATCTGTAAATCCTTCTTGTTTTTAACACTATCAACTGTATTCATGCTTGCAATACACATCGTGTATTACTTTTATTCTCCTGTCCATTCTACTTTTAAAATTCTTGTACAGGCGCGCAGCTGCACGTAATACTAGTAAAGAGGAGTGATGCAGTATAAAAAGATAAATAGATAAACATTTAGTTAATAGTATGTATTAAAGAGAGGCTTTAAATATTCGTTTTAGCAGATGCAATTTCTGCATATCTTTGGAAGTTTAAAAGTTTTAATTAGAGGAAAAAAAACAAGTAGAACTAACGAGGAAGGTTGTTGAACATCTGGTTGATCCGTATAGTGCTTCTAGACACTTCCTTTGGCACAGCGTTCCTTGCCAGCTCAACTCATCTTTGTGGGTCTTTTAATAAGGGCGAAAATTCTTGCCATATGATTTGAAACCACAGAAATTAGTCCGACAGAAGGATGTTTCGGCATGGATAATGTAATACATGTAATACATTATAATTCCTGGTTTCGGTTAGTACAATGAACAAAGGACAGCATATGGCACGACAAATCAAAGATGGAAACATGGTAGCTAGAATATGGAAGGTTACCGTTCAGGAATTAGGAAACCCAAACAAACGCAGGTAGTTGATACCATTGACCGAGAGTTTGCAGACTCGCATGAAATTATCTCAATGTCAGGGCGAACAAATGCTTGTCACTTTTGCAGTATGAAGAAACTAAAGACCGCCGGTGGTCTCCGGACACCAACGTCATCATTTGGTTGTAAGTAATGTAAAGACAATTTACGCAGGTATAACAATACTCTTCTTAAACAGTTATATTGATCTAATGAGTAGTTTTAAAGTTTTCATGGTATTATTGAGTCATTGCTATGTTACGTGAACGTACTTTCTTTTACTCCATGTATATAAACTGGGTCTGAGTCAACAAATCGCTCAAATCCAAAAATGTACTCAAATATTGCTCTGGGTTAAATTTTTCGAAATATTTAAGCATGTCAGAAGAAGAAAAGTCTGTTATTGCATTATATATTCGACTGCTCTTAACAGGTTAATCTTCTTAGTACAGGATAAGATGTTTCGAGAAATCCAGCCCTTAAGTACAAAAGCCAGTTCCAGAGAAGTTGTGCAATAATTGTAGTTGAAAATCAAAATGTCTTGCTTACATAAAAAATATTTGTCATCTATTTTCAGGGTTAATCCCCGTGATCTTTTAAATAATACTTTCAGGTAATGCTTTCTTTCGTATCATGCGTCCAGAACTGGGATTGGCTAACTAAAGGACAAGTCCATACAGACCTCCAATCCGAAAACGTCCGTAAAACTTATGGCAAAAAGAGCAAAACTGGAGACTCCAGAAAATCGATTTTAGTATATATAACCATTGCAAATCACTAAATGTTATAATTGATACGTTTTATTATTGCTGATTATTACTACATTTTAATAAGAAATCCATTCCTTCAATTTAACTACATAACGGTTGCAAAAAATCACCCAGGAAGGTACATATTAAAATAGAAACACCCCGTAAAATGCCAACAAAATTATCTTGGAAATCGACGAAGAAGAAATGACTGTCTGACAAGCGGACATTAAACATAAACTGGAGAAAGAAACAGACAGTGTCTAAGATTAGTGACAACATTACATGGTGTACACATTTTTACTTTGTTTCGTGTGTATATGTACGTTATGTTTTTAGTACGAATGAGAAAGTTTGATTGATTCATCTTTTGATAATTTATTTTCACATGCAATGTACTTTTCTAATAGGAGCTGTCTCAAGGGAAAAGGGTTTAGAGTTAAAGTTTTGATATTCAAGAAAAACATGTTTCATAAGGTTTGGCTTCTTGTGAATTTTGATACACTGTAATATGGTATAGATATAATAATTATACAACCGGGCATATTAAATATAGACACATAACTAACTTAATAAACAGTTCTACCGATGACATGTTTATCACAGTGAATTTTGGACATTTTATCTTTCTATGCGTCATTAACAATGCTAATTACCCTACCCCCACCCCCTTGCCTTTAGAGGGCTATTCAAAAAGTACATGTATATATAGATTAACGGTTATTGTCGTAAGTTGTTGACAAAATTGTTTCATTCTTACTCAGTTTAAACGGACTACAGTACAAATTTAACTAAAAACAGGAATTATTTCATGACTTTTAGTGAACTTTTTGTGTAACATTACATATGCTCTATGTTACCTTTTGCGATGATTTGTAAGTAATGAATGATCCTCATCTGTTATAGCTTTTACAACTTGCTTTCGTTTAAATATAATTTTTTTCATTTTCTGTCAAATGTTTTTGTTTGCTTTTAATGTTTTACTTTTAGTCTCCTACCCGTTTCTCCGGATCGGAGTATAGGTAGACTGTCTATCATAAAATTTAGTCCAAAATACGTTGTTCAGGTTGTGTAGCATTTGATATATGATTCTTCTTACTCATACCGGTTCATAGGAGATTGCCTGTACTGTAGTGTTTTCATTCAGTTGTTAATTTTATTGTTTTATTTTATTATTTTCTGTTATAAAAATGTTTTTGTTGCATTTTACTTTTAGTCGCCTACCAGTTATGTCAGCGGATCGGACCATGTAAACGCGTCAACTATACGTTATTAAGGTTCATTTAAATTTACTTATATTCATAATCTGTTTTTGTGGTGTATACGATGCAAGTGCCAAAACAAAACTCAAAAATGTCGAATGACACTTCGTGGTAAAACTTATAATAGTAGTTAAAAGTGTCTTTTTCTTAGTTTGTTATGCCTTACTGACTTTCAAACAGATTTTAAAATAACTTAATTTATTAATAGCATTATATCTAAATTAGAGCGTATCCCAGTTGCGAGCTGTATTCCGTTGATACTTTTTTTCTTTAAAGTCACAATTAAGGTATCCATTGTTTAATCATATTATTAAGAATTATAAGATCTCATTTCACCGAAAGCACATTCATGTACGGTTTTGGAAACAGATCATTTTAGAGTCTGTTTTTGTTTGAATTTACGGCCATTTTCAACATTATTCCAGTTATATCAGGCAGCCAGTTCAACTAACCATCGTTCTGGAAAAGACCAGTACTAGACGCAAGTCCGTATGCAAACTGCCTACTTTCTCACATAAAAAATCCTAGTCGGTAGCACAGCTCGAACCTGCGACCCTCCATCAGTGAGAGGATTCAGAGATTACAAGTGCACGAATGTATCTCCTACATTACGGACTCAGACTATAAATTAATATAATGAGTATACAAAGGCACATGTGAAACACTGAATACTGTAGCATTTATAAAGCATTCCGGAGTATCCACGCATTATAATGCATAATGCATGGAGCTCAAAGTTAAAATTACCATTGTGTACTTTGGGATAATTTAGATGCATTCTTACCTAAAGTTTGAGTTTTAAATTTGAAAAGGACAATACTTCCATAGTGGATATATTTACACACGTCTAGTATGCAAATGGAAGAAGCGATGTGTGCATATGTATTACCGTTGCAGCGTAAAAACGATGAAGCGTTCTGTAGAGAATTACCACAGTGTATATATGTATGTTCCATGTGCAATAACAATTTAAGATATTACTGCCGTAGTGTATAAATGTACACTATTTCTGATTACCACAGTGAAATTTTGTATTTCATGGAAAAAAGTTCAGAACTACCGTAGTGCCACAGTGAAAGTAACTGGTGAAATGTTACAAAACGCATCTGCGGCAGACCGTGGTTTTCAGACTTCTAGAATGCCGGAGCCGCATAATGCAGACATAGTAAAATAGCTTTAAATACCGTAGCGTAAAAATGAGTAATTAATTAAGTTTAAAAACTGAGTTCGGTAATTACCGCGGCGAGCAACCATCAAAACTAATGAGTATTTTGGAGAGTAATGATCCTTTAATCGTCTGAAAAGGATTTCTTATCAAAAATTGCGATAACAATGATTTTAGAACACTATTGCGCATGAGACGTTTGGTTTTGTTTTTAAATTTTATGGAGACCTGTAATTTGTTGCGTAATATTATTTAGTATGTCATATGAATGATTTAACTTATTAGTTTAAGTGATTTTATACCGTTTTGTTAATAACATAAATGAAAGTTTACACTTCAGATCAAATTCTGCAATAAATAAAAAGCATTCAAATTCCCCCCAGATACAAAGAAAAATTAAAAAATTCCGGTAGTCCTACGCTGTACGATGTCGGTAATCTGGACCCTCGTTTTAATGGTACGTTTTAGGCGTCTGCGGTAGTCAGTCGGTGTATGATAGCGGTAATAGCGACCCCCGTTTTTATGGTACGTATTAGTCTGCTACGGTAGCCGAAAGGATATCGTCCTATCACATTAACATGTATTCTCTTTTAACTGACTGAACAAATTATCGCATCAAATATTTCAACCCATTTTACTATGTATACCATTTTGTATGAACAAAGCACGGATCCAGAGAGCGTCGCTCATGTGAAAGGCAATTCCTTTATTGAAGCAAGAAGATATATCTTCACGTGGCGTTGCTGTATTAAATAGTAAACAATGCTACCAGCTAACCACCGTCGTTCGTATGACTGAAAAATTGTTGAGAAAGACGTTAAACCCGAACACACACACACACCCACACCCACACACACACACACACACACACACACACAAATTCAGGGAATAGTTGCTTTAAAATAAGAGTTTTTAACCTGTTTTGATGTTTTTTAAGCTATGGTTTTGCATAGATTTATGTTAGTGTAAATGAAAATTTCTTTTTAACAAAAAGAAAGTTTATGGATTAATCAGTGTACTAATTATCAAAACACTACCAAGAAAGTGCAACAGATTATTATTACAAATTATTACTTTTTCAGATAACACCTTTATTTAAATAGTGTGTCGAAATATTAGCAATAATACACACATTAAGCAGGTTTTTATTAATCATAGGTATTTCAAACTTCTAAAGTTCAATTTTTTTTTCAAGACCTTAATATAAAGTAGACTGATCACTAATTCTTGTTAATATTAATATGAGTTTTGAATTTTCAAAAAATGGTAGTATCTTTCAGTGGAACTACTGAAAATACACCAGTGTCAGTCCAAGTGCTCTAACATAACTGAGCCTACTTATGACATGTATTACAGATATTTACCCATTTCAACAATATATATAAATTAGAATGTACAAGTACATTAATTTTCTGTCTTTAAGTTCAACAAATCAATGTTATTTTGTACTGATTTATGTTTTCCCTTTTGAGGAGTATTACAAAATATTGCATAGAAAATTATTTTAACTTATCATACTTTCAGAAAAAGTTTTGTTAATTGAAATGTTGAAAAGTTATATATACACCTTAATTTTCTTACAATATTTGCCAAAGCCCATTTTTTAACGTGTTGTATTGTTGTTGGGGCTGGCAGTTGCATTGAATAATGTATATATCAAACATGATTCAATGTTTTTGAAAGTTTTAAATGTGTAACAAAAAACAATATTTTAATCAATTTTAAGGATATTAACCAAACATTCAAGTGTTCAGTTAGAAAATTATTAAATGTACATGTAACTTGTACAGTACCTTTTTATATTGTTACATACTTAAATAAAATGTACGGATAACTTCTTCAAACAATTCATTTTCTTAATGCAATCATTTTCATCTAGTTGTGCAGTAAAAATAACAAGAAATTTCCAAAGAGTCTGTTAAACCCTAACAAACAGTACTATCAACTGATTAATGTTTATCCTCTATTTGCTTCACCCGGTAGAAGCATGAGTCATTTATTGGTTACATAGGTAGATTATTTCGGCCAGCAGTCACACCTTCTTCGTCTTGATTTTAGTAACGTTTTTATAAAGTTAGTCACACTATTTACTTTACATTTCACATTTCATGCGGAAGGTATCAGAGGCTGCACTGTGGACTGGATTCATTTCTTCTTAATAGGCAGAACTCAAGTGGTTATTCTTGAGGGCGAGAAAGCTATAGTTCCTGTGACATCTGGTGTGCTCCAAGGGCCAGTCATTGGTCCTGTTCTCTTTCTTTGATATATAAATGACCATGTAAACTCCCAGGTTGTTATATTCTCGACATGATAAGTATTGCCAGGGTCTCAGAGATACTTCGTGGGGATGCAAAGGTTCCTCCCTTTTAAAATGTCTGTGCTTTGCACACATAGTGCATGGCAGCACAAGGTAGTCTGTAATTTGTTTAGTCATCCTCGGTCAAAACATAATATCTCTAGCACATTGTGTCGTCTTGTCGACTCCCATGTAGCCAGTACGAACAGTTTTGATAAAATTGGGACCACTTTCTTCTGTCCCATAAAAACGATGTCGTTATCACAGGATAATTCGATCCTTTGATTCCAGTACTCAGTTACCGATGCTGGACAGTCGTGTCTGTTGTCAGGCAAACCGTGAATAATTGTTTGTATTTGACTGTAATCAAGATATGCAATTTTAAGTTGTCAATCTCTTTGTCACTTACTGGTAGTGTTTGTGTCGTAGGGTAAAATAGCGGTACCTGTACATCCTTTAATGTTTTGGTTGTTTTATTTCATTTTCCCCGTTAATGTCCAGTCTGGTGTTCCGTACTTTTGCCAAATTCTCCAATATTTATATATAGTCTAAGAGAAATAAATCATCGCCTCCTTTACTAATCTTACTAATATTTATGCATGTGACTTATTCCAACCAATCACGATCTGGTCAATCATAAAAGGTAAATGTTTTGAAAACGTTTCTATTTTAATACTGTGCAAATAGAGCCAAATATCTTTGGATATATTGTACATATATTCAGATTTATCTATAGTAATGGACTCATATTTTTGAACATTATTATTAAACCCATTATTGAACATTAAAATTCTTTGTCATCCGACCCAACCCCTCATACAGCCATGTAGCCAAGTCGTCTTTAACATTCTTGAGCTAGCAAGGAGCGAAATAGAAGGGTGACAGTTGCAGTACAGTAAGGACGCGTGCACGTCAAGTTTAGGAAATTTCTGTGAATAACTTCAATGTCAAAATGCTGTAACTGTAAAAGCATTCTTAGTTACCATGGAGGGGCACTGCAAAGTGTTTTTATCATTTTCGTTTCGATAGACAAATGGTCAGATTCGACAACAGTGCGTTTCCTACAAAGTATTGCTGGAATCTGTTGCGAGCGTTTCCCTTTCTCTGTGCACATAGCATTCACGGTGGTTAAGCTATTCTGACTTTTTCGGATCAATCAGCGTCCCCCGACTATTTATGATCAGACAAGGGACGATTTTTATCTTTATAGAGCCGAATAATGGACAAGGAGCCGAAAAAATGAAAAAGAATATCAATTACCATGGAATTGTAGAGGTATAATATATGAATAAAAAATAAGTCCAGTCAGACGTATCAGTACACCAGTGTCATTATTACTATATTGTAAATCACGACCACTGACAGGCTATCTCGTCATACTTTTTCTTATTTTAATTATATACATATGATTGGTAATCCTACAGAAATGTTGATGGAATATTTGAAGGAAATACGGAACACGCCAATCATTTTACTCAATACATGTCGGTCTTCAATGAATATATGTATAACCGTTTAAAAATGGTGTCTATAAACAACTCATCGAGCATTGCTAGCATCAAATATTGCAAATATAGCGGATATTAGAGTTGCAGATGTATATAAATTGCAAACAGATGAAGCTGCCCGCCGGGAGTACACATCCTTCAGGTAATATACCAAGGCAACACGGTTTATTTACTTTGCCGTAACATATCAAACATTTCTTTTATTATAGATGACTATAATAAAATTTGACGTTTGCAATGTGTTGAATTTGCAAATACTCTATAATAAGAGGATTCCATTTTATAGACGCATTTTGGTGCGTATTACAGACGCATTTTGGTTCGTATACACAGAAACGCAAGTAGAGCTACATACTACGGTGTGTCTATCATGTATAAAGCGGTACGTTATCGGAGAGTTGTTGGAATATAAAAGATAATAGGTAAGGGTAGATTTCTCGGAAGCATTTAGCACCAAAAACACAGCCTCATAGCGACACATTTGCAAAGTAGGCCCACAACAAAAGAAGCTGTAATGGAAATATATTACAGACAGTCGCTTAAAAAATCTAACAAGTACATATGAATTTATGCCAAATGTAGATAGAGGGGGAGGAAGTGGTAAGGGGTAAAAAGGGGGTGGGGGAGAAAGTTGAAGGGGAAAACAGAACAAGGATGAATATACAAAGGGAATGCTACGTTCCTTAATCACAGTTACACTACAACGTAAACCACAGTAGCGCGCAGACATACATGTACTAAAGATAAACACACAACCACACCCAACTAACATAGAAAAACAGACAAGTAAGATACAAGAACACAGTAGGGCACCGCTTTAGACTCAAAAGCACACAAACTCACCCCTATAAGCAGGAAAGAAAAAACAATCGTGTACCGCCTTAGGATTCCGGCAGCCAAAATAAAGGGGAGCCACGAAAACTAACTCAAAGTAAAGGGGGAGGGGATGCAAAAAGGAGCGCAAATGCAAGGGGAAAGTCTTTGAAACAATAACATTTAGCACTGAGGTGAGAGATATTGAGATTTTAAGTTCTATTCTTTATTATAGTCTCACCAACGTACACACAAATAATAAAAATAATAAAATGTACACAAACATAAAATGTATACGGCCATTATAAAATTATAATTACAGCAGACTATAATATCACAGAAAATATCCAAACAACACATTAATAAGCATATTCTATGTCAAAGATAAACAATACATAACTTTTTGTGTTAATTTACTAAATATCACAAATTGATATAGGACCGTGATTTTTCATCTCCAAACATCTTGCTTATACACACAACGCCACGTTTTAAAGCGCAGCTTCCCCAAAGCCTCCCCAAAGCACAACCTGAGCCACACTTTGCTTTCAATATCGCTTTTGTAACTTAAATGCATTAAAAGACTTGTGGAAATAACCATATGCATTCACATCATAAGTTGCAACATTTACAAAATAAGAGAACTAAAATCATATCTCCATTTATTTAACACATCTTAAATAGACTAGAGCACAGTTTTATCATCTGGTGTATTTTATTGTGGAATACGTTTTATTCTTAGTTTGACTAACCCCAATTTCCCGAGTAGATTTATAAAAATATTTTTATCAACCTTACATTCATGTAACTACAGTGGCTGATTTGTGCCATTTCTATATATCGTTCTGTCACAGCGCTCAAAGACAAACGTCTGAATATCGCCCCGCCAAACGTCGCCACGCCGAATGTCGCCCCGACGAATGTCGCTCAACCGAACGTTGCCCCGTTGAATGTCGCCCAGCCAAATGTCACCCGCCGAACGTCGGCGCAATAACAACGTTCGGTGGGGCGCCATAACGACGTTTGTCGTTGTGCCGCTGAAACAGAACGAAATAACGAAATGGCACTAATCAGCCACCACATGTAACAACTTAATCTGAGTGTTGTAATATTGTAGCAGTACTGCATCATACCTACTCTTTAAGGTCGAACGGTCAAAATGTTTATATATCTTAACATGGCCTACCTTGAACGCATTCTTTAAATTGTCAATACAACAGCCACTTTTTCTCTGCAATACACAGCTATGACCATAGGCCAATGAATGACACATTCCACCATAATGTACATTTTGTACTTTGTAGTTGCATTTATAATCACTACGCATGGATATTGCTTGTATATATTTGGTATCTATTCTGTGAACTATGATGTGTGAAAAATTTAGACAGGAAGAGAAAGATGTGACTGCATGTACTTATTAGTTTGTTATATTACTTTATTCTATTTCGTAAGTCTTTCTTCTTAAATTACATATTATACTGCTTGGATATTCATAGCAACGCAATCTATTCACCAACAACCTTTTTTACTTCAACCTTTGCTTTTTCGTCCATTACAACAATTTCACGTTCTTCTTTCTCATCTCGTGCCCAATGCTGTAATTCACCCGACCCAAACATGACGAAAATTATTGCTCCAAATGTGTAGACTGCGGCTGTAATATAGAAGACTGTCTTCCACTGTTCTTGTGTTTTCTAAATATAGATACAAGCAAAAAGGATAAAACCTGAAGAAAGGAGTTTATTCGAATTAACTTTGCACTCATATTGAATTATCTTAATGGGTATAAAGTACTGTAAAGATTGAATGAAACAGAACTTTCTTCTTTGTTTATCATATCGTTTCCATAAAGATATCTTAACATCTCCAATTCCCAGTTCTTCAGAAAAATCTTATTTTAAGGATGAGTTTTACCAGTGCCAAATGACAAGTTAAGAAATAGAAAACTCAAATTGGAAATAAAAATGCGGACACTACGAATATAGTATTAACTAAATGTGAGTCCATAGTTCACTGGTACCCAACGTCTTGTCACTGTACGGTCGTATGTTACTTGTTGACAATGCAAAACGAAATAAATTTTTAAATTTCCTTGGATTGGATGTTTGAGTCATCTGGAGGGGATGATCGATTAAGTGGAGATGTTTAGATACTACAAACTATAACAAGTTATTTTAGAGGTAGATACTATAAACAATAACAAGATATTTTAGAGGTAGATACTATAACCAATACCAAGTTATTTTAGAGGTAGATACTATAAACAATAACACGTTATTTAAGAGGTAGATACTATAAACAATAACAAGTTATTTTAGAGATAGATACTATAAACTATAACAAGTTATTTTAGAGGTAGATACTATATAAACAATAACAAGTTATATTAGAGGTAGATACTATAAGCAATAGCAAGTTATTTTAGAGGAGGTTGGGAGTTGGGATTCAATCTAAAATACAATCTCAGGTGCACAACTTCCAATGCTGAAAAACATTCCTATAATGTTTCATGACACCAAGTCAAATATGTCCTGAAATATATTTGACACAATTTTTTATGCACTTTATGAATATTTTTGACTAAGCCAAGCGCCATAACCAAGGTCTTGCACAATGACATCCCAAGAAAAACCCAGGTGCACAAAGTGACATGCTAATTATTATTCATTCTTTGTTTCATGATTGTAGATTAAATATTCTTAAGAGATATGCAGGACAAACTTTTAAGCACTTTATTATATCTTTTAATAAGTCAGGGACCATAACTCGGGTCTGACTAAGTGAAAACAAAAACAGAACCAGCGGCACAACTATATAACAATTCTGTAATATTTTATACCCCTAGGTCAAACACATATTGAAATACATGCGACACAAATTTTTATACTTTTTGACTAAATCAAGGGCAATAACTCTGGTTTGACTAAGAAACTTCAGGTGCACAAATTATATAATATGCTGGATAATAATTCTTTAATTTTTTTTTACTCTAGGTCAAATATGTTTTCAGATACGTGCAACAAAATATTTTAAGCCCTTTAAAAATATTTTTGACAAAGTCAAGGGTCATAACCTGGTCTGGCTGAGTGAAATTCAAAACAAAACCCCAGGTGTACAACTTCACATGCTCAATATTATTCCTGTAATGTTCTATGACCCTAGGTAAAATACTTTTGAAGATACATGCTAAACAAACTTTTATTTTCTTTCATGCACAATTTTCATTATTCAACACCTCAAAAATGGGGGTGGGGGCAATGTAGAAAGTTTAGCAAATTACATCTTCTGTTATTATTCCAATCACAAATGGTGTGAAAAAGCTGCAAAATGAACCGGTTGTGTTTGAAATTGCTAGAATGATACCAGCATATCTTGGTGCAATGTCAACAGGATTAACCACAAAACCACTCCCATACATGCATCCAGACATAGCCAACCCAAATGTCAGCATGGTAACGGCAATGACCGAGTCGTCAGCCACAGTTCCAAGCAGTACTATAAGCAGTGCCGGTAAGATACTGCCTTTAAGAAAGAAAATAAAGAAACAGTGACACACATAATGGGCTGCATTTAAAGTTACATAAACACTTTTTTGTTCATTTCAGAAACAATAAAAGATAAATGTATTTTTATATTAAGAATCAAGGGTTTAATGTTGAATTATACGATTTCATTAAGAAAACACTACTAAGGCAATGCAAAATGTAAAAGCTACTGGTTTTTTTTAAATATAAAAGGGTGTAAACTGTCTTAAACAGTGCTTAAACATCCAGTCAGAGATCAACGCAGGTACTGCTAATTTCATTGATTCATTTGAAAACGTATTACCTATACTGTTAAAGATTTTCCTTGCTGTCGTAGTTGAAATGTAGCCTCGTTTCATAAGAAAGTCAGCAAAATTGGCTGAAATGTTGGCAACGATCCAGAATCCTAGGTACGGCAGTGAAGCCAGAAATCCGGCCTGAAACAGAACAGTGGATAATGTGCTAGTTGTAAGCACGGTAAAAGTAAACGGAATGTTTAAAAATATATACAAAATAACAAGTTATTCATTATAGATAAGTCAAAACTAAAAGATATACCTTTTGGATATCAAAGTGTAAAACATCCTTCATATAGCTCGGAATGTTTGTCAGGAAGGTGGTTGTTCCCCATTCAGCACATGTATTCGTTACAATGATTGCCCACACAGGTAATGATGTGAATATCGTTGACCAAGGCGTACACGAGGAGGACTGAAACCATGTCTTGGCAATGAGTCAGTGTTAAACAAATATTATGATAAAAAACAAAAGATTAATTAGAATAGTGTCAGCTTCCTACATATTCGGTTGGTTTTCCCATATAATAATCAAATCATGTAACATTTACTAAATTGACTTAAGGTACCATTTGAATGTCCGTATAACAGCTATTTCGTAAACTAAACAAATTATAATTATTATCAAAAAGAGTAGGATTGAGATTTCAAACTTTAACAAGATGCAGTAAGAATAGAAACTAATTTGCCTTTATTTTATTGATTAAGATATTAACATAGAGCTGTCGGGTAGTTAATTGCAATTTTAAAGTCTTCTGTTTAAGAAGAAGCTCATCATTATTTTTTTCTATACATAATTTCCCAAGGATAGCCAGTTTTTAATATTTGTAAATATAAGTTCAAACAATACAGAAAAAAAAACAACGTTTTTACGGTACGTTAGCTGGATACTGTTATAGAACTGTACAGAATAAACGAGCTGATATATGTGTTGGTTTAATTGTTTTGTTCGATTCTGTGCGTTAGCAATAAAGAATAAAACGAAATAAAATATTTAGGAAAAATGGACTTGACAATTCATATGATAACCTTATAATTGAAATATTTTACCTTTTTATTTATATCTAACTCTGATTTCAGCCTGTCTATTATGTATTCTTTCTCACTCTCAGAGATCCTGGGATGTGACACTGGGGTGTCTGACACAACAAACATCCAAGTACAAAACCATATTACACCAACGGAACCTAAAATCTGTCTTTGTTGTATACATTTTTTTGTCATATTTCATAGTCTATAAATAATAACTCTATTCTATGAATTCACTTCACTATATCTTTTGTAAAATACCTTGTAATGAAATGTAACATTTTCTGCAAATGTATGTATACAGTATTTCCATATGATAACGCCATATTTACAAATATCTTATACTAATAATCATGTTTCATTTCATTTTTCTTTATTATTCAAAAATATACCAGTCTTACCTAAAACATAGAATATACTAGGCCATCCGCCATCAAAACCGTCAACACACAGGAAACCACAGAGGGGAAATGCTGCCATTACACCAAGCTGAGTGCCTGTTTCGTTGATGAATATAAAGTAATACTTTATACAGCATATGCGCAATCGAAGTTCAGACTCGTGTATCTACTTTATTCAAAATTAATGACCATTAAAAAACCCATAATACATTATAATCGCTGAGAAAACTACAAATTAATGTGGTTCTGTTGATCTTTGACTTTGGAATTAAGTAATAATGTTGGAAATATGTCTTAAATATATAAATAAAATCATACCAGAGTAGACAAAACCAACGGATGTACTTCGTTGTAACGGCGGTATCCAGAAAGACAGCAATGTGTGTAGACAAGGAAGCATTACACCCTAAAGATGTTTACATGTTGTGTATTATTTATCTTATATGCATAATAAATATAAGCATCTTAATTAGTGGTGATTCTTTTTCTGTGCTGTATGAAGTATGACTTCTTCACGTCAATGTCGTATTCGGATAAGATTAACTAACTCGAATTTAACTCACAAGAAAATAACTAATTATATCAAATATGATAAATAAGCATATACAAACCTCACGAATGTTGATTTTTTAATTCACGTTAGCTGATGTACAAGTTAGTTTAAGCAATAAATAATATAAATTGACGATACGCGCATTGAAAATATAGTATGTGTAAATAATTTCGAAGGATTTTCATAAATAGATATTTATGTTTCATTTGTGACAAGATCATTAATTAGGCAGTATATCTTAGGGCAAACTGACATGTTAATAAGCATGTTTGAGATGATCCACTAATGACATTCACTACGCCACTGTTTAAGGACAATTATATAATATATCAGCTAGAAAGCTGTAATTTGCAATAAAATTTATGTTTAGTGTACAAAATTTACTATTTGCTCCAAATCTGTCTCTTTTGATTAAAGTTTGTTACTTTACCTGACATATTCCAGCAATAGCTCGCATAACTATAAGCAGAACAACACTTGTGCGTGCTGCCAAGGGCGTGAGCAGGGTTGCAGTAGCACATAGAAACATGCTCCATCCGTACAAGAGTTTCCCGCCGTATTTTCCCGCAAACCAACCACCTGGTATTTGTGACAGCACATAGCCAAGAAAAAAGGAACCCAATATTATTCCTTGAGTCTTTTTGTCCCAGTCAAACCTATCATCTTGTTTTGACATCTGTTTTGCAATAAACACAATGTGAGTAAAGTTTAAAAGAACGGATAATGATGGACTGATAACGCGATGGTGTTGGTGCGAAGACATTATTACGAAGACACGACTCTAAAATGACAAGATGGCGGTGGAGCAAAGACATTATGACGAATACATGATTTGAATTTTAAAAGACTACGTGGTGTAAGTTCGAAGACATTATGATGAAACACAACTCTAAAAGGATGTGATGTTGTAGGGGCGAAGACGTTATGACGAAACACGACTCTAAAAGGACAAAATGGTGAACGAGCGAAGACATTATGACAAAACACGACCCTAAAAGGTCAAGATGGTGTAAAGGCGAAGACTTTATGACGAAGACACGATGGTGTTCGGGAGAATACATTATTATCCCGTCTTTCTACTGAAATTGGCGGCTGTAAATGATGCAGTTAGATACATATACTTCGTGATTTGAAAATTAAATTTTACTTCCGTTTGAACACTTTTAACCTATTTTTGTTGAGTACAGTTGATTCTACAGTAATAGCTGTTTTGGAATTTTGCTCTCTCGTTTGGCCTCTAGTTTTATATAAGGACTGCTTACTAATATTTTATGTAAGGGATGAAAAATTAAGCAGAAAATTTTGATAAAATTGGGGGAATCGGGGGAGGGCAGTGTTGGGTCCTAATTAACAAATGGTATAATGGAAGAAAAGTTAAGAAATACTCCTTGCGTTAGCATAATAGAGAGTGTGGCTAAAAGTAGTTAGTATGTGTGCTGAATTGTAAGAGCCAAATTGCTATAACAAAACAAATTGATGAAAGGAAGAGTAAATGTGTACTAAAACACTAAGAAAAGCAAAGACAGGAAAAGTAAAGCGGCAGGATCACGGGAAAAATTTCAGGTTAAAGGGGTTGGTAATTTGGAGAGGGGTAAACTTTTGTGTATCGAATACAAAGAAATAAGAAAACGTCATGAGGAAAATAACGGTATTTCTTTCACTTAGTTGGTGAATGGTAGGTATGAAATGGAAAGAAGGGAGTGGGCTAGGAATAATGTGCTGTCGGTTTCATTATAGAGATAGAAATTTGGAATATTTTGAAAATCCGAACTTGTGCGAACACACTCTCCAATACACATACTATATCTGATTTCAGTGGTCTCTGTTTGTAGCAAATCATTAACAGAAACATGTATATGCCTTACAATAAAAATCCGTTTGAGTCTTAATCATAACAGCGCAGAAATTAAGACGATATAGTAAAACTGAAAATCATTACAAATCCGAACCGACGGAGACACCAATTTCACGTTTTAGAATTACAATGATGCATCTTGCTTTATCTATACTTGCTTAGGTTGGTATCTTTTGAAATAATCAAAATATTCAAGATGCAGCTTTTTTTCTTTATTTTAGTCAGTTATTAGTACGCATACACTACACTGAGAAATGGCGTAAAATGAATGCATTGTAGATTCAAATAGCGAAGTTTTCTGCTCTATAGGGCAATGCTTCTTTTCTTTCATTGCAATAATTTGGCTGAAATTACATAACAGATCTATGGTTGACATTTAGGAAGCATTTATATTTATTTATAACATACTAGTAGTTGAATTACTGAATTACTGAATTTGTCATTGAAACATAGGTCTAACACCGTCAATACAATTTGGGATCTCATTTTAACTGATTTTACAATGTTCTTGTATTACTGAAAATATGTCTCTCCCAATTTTCCTTTGAATGTTATTTAGCACTGACAATATTCTATAAGAATATGTAAGTTACATACATTTAAAACGGGTTCTGGTGTGTACTACAGCCATTGAAAATTTGCATAAAAAAGCAAAACATTTATTAATTTCACTAATTATTTGTAGGTATGCAGACACTAAATAGGGAAATGGCGTGAAAAACTGTTTAGTCACATTAAGGCGGATTGAAATATTTCTCTGATTGTTTGCTATAGAGCATTTTAATCACTTCATTGCATTTTGTTTTGCTGAACTGGCATGACAGATAATTGCTCAACATTAGGTAGCATTAACATCATGAAACTGAAGTCATACTCCACGTACCATTACAATTTGAGGTCACACTTTTTAGCTTATTTTACAGTAAGTGTGATTGTTTTACTGGAACTAGTTTTGCTGCAGCAAGAATGACTTTGATTTTTGTTCAGTACTGACAATATTCTTCAAGAAAATGTAAATTACACAGATTAAAAAGAATGGGCCATGATGTGTTCTGAATAAAGAAGACAAGTTATTTAGTGCATTGACTTTGCTACTACTTCTGCTTAATACTTCGGTGATAGACCTTAACTTTAATCTGATAATGAGTTAACAAAACTACCTCTTGGAAAAATGTAACTACTAACCGTTTCGTTTTCACAAGTATAGTTGTTATTTTCTACTCCTGCTATTGACTGAATGCAGTTCTCGCTACTTGAAACGTTCGAAGTGTCTGTCATGCATACGATAGCTACACTCATGTTTACACGCTGTGCGTATGCATTCATAGCGCCAAAGAATGCGACAATAATGAAGGCAAAGCGGCAGGAACACAAAAAACGCTTTCCACCTTTGTCTAGAGTCTCTAAAAGATAAAAAGACCATAGAGGTAGAAAGATATACAAGGAGTGTTCCGAAAGTAATGAAACTGGGTCTTATGCTCATTTTTTGCAAGAAATCCCGTTTATTTAAACTAAATGACTTCACACTTCCCTATTAGCAATTAACTGGCTAGTACTTCAGCTACATACGGGGTTATTTTGGCCAATATTTATTGATATATATAAGGCGAAAAGGACAAACATATTTCGTTAAAATTTCTAAGGTAATGTAAGATGTCGTAACTCGTTATAAAGTCCTATTAAAACATCTTTCTTCTTTTGAAAACGTTGATTTAGGGGTATTTACTTCATTATTTACTGCATTTATTTGTATTTCAGTATCATCTGAATGCATATCTTAACCTTAGTTTTCACTACGTACAAACTTCAGTCTTCGCAGAATTTCTAAATCAGCAGTTTTCTGACCAAATTGTGTAATCATGACTGTTTTCTCATTCCAAAGTTTTTCATACGAAAAGTTATGTACGGGCTTTCATATCTCTCTATACTAGGGCATACATAACTTTAGAATCAGTGTCAACTTTGAGTGCGCTATTTGTCCACGAACATACAGGCATTTCCAAAGATAAAAACGTAATGAGATTTACAGAAACAGAATAACATGATTCCACTTTGTTAAATTATGGAATCCAACTACATTTTTACAGCCAGCCAGACAAAGCTTCTGCATCAAATCAGCTGGTAATTGCTAGTGGATATGAGTCCTTTTAAAGCTTACGGATCACAGTAATTTATTATTTGATTCCGGTTAAATGTGTACTGAATTTAACTAAACAATCAGTCTTTACAACTATCTTCCAATCCTTGATCTAACTTAAGATATGAACACAAGCACATACTGGTAGAATATCTTTTCGAACATCCCTGATAATTGAAAATTTTTGTCAACAATATCTTTGATCCTACCTGCCATTGCGTATTACTCACGACATATTATTTTGGATATAAATATAACTAAGGAAGTGTCGAAATAATGAGGTTGCTAAATACAAAATCGCAAAAAGATAGGTCGGCATTAATTCTCCCGTATTGAGTGTATGTACGGATTGCATGTACATTATTAAACCTATGTTAAACATAACCTTAACCTTTAGTCAGTATATGGTACAGTCAATACGTGCATACATCCAACAGGGGCGATTAATAATATTACACTGTTTTTATCAAATTAAGACTATTGACAACTCATTAAATTTACCTTCTTTCTTTATATCAGCACGTTCTTTCTTCACTGACGGTTCATCTGTAGTCATATGTATAGTTATATTTTTTTCCTGGGCTTAAATAAAAACAAATGCAATATAATATATCTATCTAATTTAACAATTTTGAAATGATCGAATTTGTGTTTATACAGAACTAAAATGCGACAGTGTTTAGCTAATGTTTCACGTATATCTATAAAGTTGTTTCATATGTATTTGAGTGCATACATATTTTAATACACTTCTGACTAATATCGTTGTAATTCACGTTTCTTTCTTTACATTTCTTTAAGCAATTCACCCACAGTTTGGTCGAATTTTTTCAACAAGAATGGTAAAAATGCAAGAAGAATATAAATTTTCTGCATTATTTCAAAAGCGTTGCAACGGTTTACTACCTTCTACATAATTCTTTTGGTTTTGTATAAGAAAATCTTGCAAAACTCTTTCAATAAGTTTGTACCACTAGTCAATTTCAGAGTACTAACTTTTTATTTTTCGCCTAAAATGTGGGCGTTAGTTCCTTTAAAGCAAAGTCTAAATCAATTAGTTGTTCACTTGAAAGGTAAATTAAGACGATGTGTCATACTTGACTGATAGATGATCCTCAACATGACCACATAAGCAAAACCGAAGATATGCAGAGAAATAAAAATTTCCATGAATGCTTCCTTCATCTCTGATCATACTTCCCTGAACTTTTAGTGAAACTCAGATGAGGGTCGCTATTCGCTGGTATTTTAAGCCACGACCTCTGCATCGCGAAGCCGGCGATCTACGCAAGCATCACTCTCTCTTTTATACATTGCATTTGCCTACTAGAAATTTTATATATAATTATTATGATACGAAGGGTTTTCGGAAAATTTCGGGACAATGCCGTAACATTTTCTTTTTTTAATATTTTTTACACAATTCTTTAAACATAAACATACATAGCTCCATATACTTTTTACTCATTCTCGGAAGCAAATTTACAAAATAAAAAAAAAAAACACGCTAATTATTATTACCACAGCAACATTAGGTAAACGTGAGCGGGGTAACTAAATGTATAAATAACTGCAGAAAGTAAAACACTTTCAAATTTTAACTGTTTTATTTTCAATTTAAGGTCTTTTTTATCATGGGCGTTAATTGGTATATGTATCATCATTATCATCATCTTCGTCATTATTATTATTATTATTATTGCTGTTTTTGTTCTTCTCATCATTGTTGTTTTCCTTAGTATTATCATAAACATAATCAATTGTACTTTCATCAGAACTTTATTCCTTTCATTAAATAAAGCGCGTGATAAATGCAAATACATAAGGGATGATTAAAATGCATCAGTTTGTTGTAAAAACGGAAATGCCGTCAAAGTAACGACAAAACTCAATAAAACGACTTTTCGCGAAATTCGAAATCAGTTAAGATAATATTGTGTCTGTAATCGCCAACTAATTTAAGAAATGAAAGACCTTGACAATACATACCTCACTCGAAACGTAATTTTAAAACCAATGTAAAGGATGAATTTATAAGTCAGCGAAATACAGATGGTATTTTAAGAGCCAGACGCAACAGAAAGAAAGAAAAGCCAGCAACAAACTGTTGACGAAAACAGTAATGATTTCATTAAAATTTACACAATAAATTATTAAAGTAACTGAAACAAAGTCTTAAATACAACATATCCAAAGACTAAATGAAATCACAACAGTTTTGGTTTTGTAGCTTTTAAAATTTCCTAAATTTTATCAATGAAAAGCACTTTGAATGAATACTAATACTATATAATATCCAAGAACACGTTCGTATAATTCCAACAACCTGAAATATAACTGTAAATCTTAATTCAAACCATTATTCTGAGAGTTACTCTACATGGAAATTAAATCTGCAATTTAACTTAAGCTAAGAAATTAGCCCCATATATCATTCTGAATTAATTCACTCTTTTTCTTAAGGTGATGGACCCGTAATGACAATCGGCAATTTCCGTGTGATTACATATCCTCCGTATGCGATTTCGGCCAATTCAGAATTTTTTTTTTATCACAACCGGATAATGCCGAAATTGCATACATAGAATACGTAAACGAACGGAAACTGCTGATTGTCATTACGAGTCCACTACCTTAAGCACATATATCAACGTTTCTACACTGAAAGACTATTACAGAATTTTCGATAATACCAATCCATACTAAGAAATTGCATCAGGTGTCTGTTACATGTAGGCTCAGGAAATCCTGTGAAAGATTTTACTTAAGCTTCTATAAGTTCTACTTGTCACTTTCCCGCATCATTAATATGAAATGTTAAAATTTCATGACAGAATTAACATTTTGCAAGATTGGCTGTTAGTTTTGCATTACTACGTCGGTCGAAAAATGACTTAATTATCTGTTGATGGTCGTTCCATGCTTTGCAATACATAATTATATCGTCGATTTATGCGTCGCAGTCATCTAGACCAGATATCATCACAATTAAATGCCTGGTGAGTTACCCATTCCATTGCACAACTTTGTATTTCTATAAGCCATCGGCTGCAACGAAAGCTGATATCTCTGTCACTCTTGTCAGTAAGTGAATATTTTGAGAAGATCAAATTATATCACATATCTTGCTTTACCAATGTTGTCTTTACTTTTTATCATTCCTTGTGGGAATACCAGGAAGTGAGTGCTTATACACATCAATCAATAGTAAACTGTTTCAATTCCTCTCTTTCAGGCGGTTCCAAGGGAGTAATTTCCTGGGAAAAACTCAACAAGATGTCCTTGTTTTCAAGCTTTGCTAAACCGGGATCAGGTTTTGAAAACTTACACAGTCTACTGGTAACTCAATATACTCCTTAACATATTTATATTGCACACTTGTTTTTGTTTCACGCCTCCGAGAAGTAGTATATGCACTGAAGTATTGTGCGTGTCATGGTCTTCCAGGGAAAGGAAATTGTGTAAGGTACTTACTGCCAGTTTTAAAACGCCTTTCTTCAGCATTCTCACCATACTTTAGCTTAACTTTGTGCTGACAGCAGATTACATATCTCTACCTTACATACATTTGTTGACTTGCCTATGAAGTCAGATACATAGATCTACTAAAACAAATTGAAAGAAGTGTCATCTTCAGACAAGAGCTTCTCTTTCAGTAGTTTTAAGGGTCCTCGAGCAGAAAAACTAAAACACTAATTAAAATGGTCTTAATCCAATATTGTTCTGAACAGATACTTTGACAGCAAATTGATATATACCATCATCCCATCCCTTTCCTGTGTCCCAACAGTATGACCTTGGCGTGTTTTTCAGTGTCTGTTGAATCGGTCTGGTTCATAAGATGAACTCCTAAATTGTGAGATCTTTAACTCATGCATTGTGTATTGGGAAATTTATCCCTTGATCAGACTGTACTGATTGCAGTACAATGACAATTGTCAAGAAATCCCCCACCTCCCCCAAAAATACAGCAATCTTGCCCTTTTATTACTTAAAAGAATGGCTTCCGGGAAGCGTGGTGAAGAAAACATGATTGTTTAAAAGTACTAAGAACCTGACTTAGTTCGTGGTAAACACGGTAAACACAAAATATAATGATCATACGAAAAAGGTCGTAAAAAGCCGGGAAAGGCTGTAAAAGAACTTTAGGTTTTGCTTTTCTATCACCTGACAACTATAGGACAATTGACATCACACAGAAACGCCTGCTTTGAGGCCAAGCTAGTATAAGAAATTCCAACCCCTCTTTGACGGGTCGGTATTATGAATTTTTTAAAGCAACGAAATGAAACCCCGAAGCTTTTGAACCCATAGAGGCTGTTTTAAACTTGCTTTCTGTGCGAGCACTTCCAAATGCAATGGCAAACTGAGACTCAGCTATTGCAACAAAGTAACAAAAAGAGAAAATTTCTAAATGAAAGTTGTTTCATTTTGGCGTAACTGGTAGAAGGTGGATGCCGAAATGAAATTTGTTTCATTTTGGCGTAACTGGTAGAAGGTTGATGCCGGTAAATGTACTTCGTATATCTTTCAGTCTCAAAAATGCTGACTATTATCACAACAAAAAAGGGACAACTGACTACCTTTTACCAAAAGCTAACCTTGTTAAGGCCTAGAAAAAGATAAATGTTCTTTTGGGGATTTTCTTATTCAGTAGGATTTTTTCGGAAATTATGTTTGTATCAAAAAAGAATACAAATAAGGGGGTTATGCCTTTAGAGCATCAGTAAGTTGATTTCTAACATCAGTGACCATATTCAAAGCATAAAAAGTGTAGTTTTGGAAAACAAAATCTCCAAGGCCATAAAACATTTAGGGTCGGGCCAAACATTTAGGGTAGGTCGGGAAATAAACAATTGTTTTAGGCCTATTTTTTTTTATTATAGATTTTGTTTACATCTACCTAGCTAGAAATGGGCGTTTGGAGCGCTGAAGTTATAGTAATACTTCTTGGAGATGTGACTTTGGCTGGTTTGCAGTCCGCTCATTGTCAGCTAGGAGAACAGGAAGTCATCATTTTCAGAAGACGTTAATTTTCCTTAATTGAACGTACACACGCATTGCATTTACATTATTAAATTTAGGTTCAACCTAACACTAACCTATAGTCAGTATATTATACACTCAATGCGTGCGTACATCCAATAGGTGCAAATTAATGTTCTGTTCTTGTTCTAGTAATTATAGCTGAGCAAATCCACGAATGCGTAAATTTTTTTGAGTCTTCCAGGAGTGTCTGAAATGTTTAATTTTTGGGGCTAAAAGAATGAACGTTTAGGAAATTCCCATTGAATATGCTCTTCTAGGTTAAAATAATACGAATGCAAAGTTGCAATTTTAAAATTCTTGCTGCTGGTCAGATATCGAAGTTTATATTTGATGATAAAATCAATATATTCTAAACGTATTAAGACAATCAAAAAGTCGCTATTACCACACTTGTATGTAATATTTCTTTCAAAGTTTTAAAAAGTAACGCAAAACCCTGTTACGAAAAATATGGATAGAACAGAAGGATACATTCTCGATTACTTGTCGCTATCACAAATCTCAAGTTTTTAAGTTTAATCAGTGAAAGTGTATACAAATATCTTATTACCAATTGTAGATATAAAACCTTAAACTTTCTTTCTAAACTATTTTATAGAAATCCGTAATGCAAGTTATACAATAACAATAAATGTTTCTAACTGAAAGGAATGAAACATGTCTCACGAAATAGAGCTAATTACACTATATCTACCACTTCAACATCCAGTCTAGTCCAATACTGTGATAAATTTGTCTGAAATGTTCTGCTTCAAATGTGGCAAAAGAAACGTAACTAACCTTATAGGAATCTTTCACTGGTTGAAAGTGCGGATGGAAATGGTAACTGCTTGGGTGGTAACGAGGCTCTACCGAATTAGCACAAAAGAGTTACCCGAGGGCCAGATATTTCCATCCGCAACTTCAACTAGAGATAGATTCTTTTTGTTTTGCATGTCGTGTTCTTTAATTAATAAAAGAAATACAGTAAGACGAATGATGATTTTCTTTTGAGCACTATTTTAGGGTGTAAGACAAGTTTTTCTCGCAGCGGCAAAAACACGGAAAAATCCTGTCTCCTCGTTACCGCCTAAATAGTTACCCTCGAGACAGATATTCCATCAGTACTTTCAACCAGTGAAAGATTCTTTGATATTACACTGTTTTATCAAATTAAGACTGTTGAAAACTCATTAAATTTACCTTCTGTCTTTATATCAGCACGTTCTTTCTTCACTGACGGTTCATCTGTAGTCATGTTTGAAATCATATTTTTTCCAGGGCTTAAATAAAAAAGATAACGATACAAATGCAATACAATGTATCTATCTAATTGAAAACTAAAATGATACAGTGTGTATATAGGTAGCTAATGTTTTAAGTATATCAATAAAGTTTCATATGTTTTTGAGTGCCCACATATTCTAATACACTTCTGACTAATATCAGTTACGGCAATAAGTTTGCATGCACAAACTGAGATACAATACATGGAGAGTAAATGTTTCTTCTCTACATAATATCGCATTTAATACCTATACAATTTCAGGATGTATGTGAAAACGTTTACGCATGGTAATTCTTAATAAAACACTTACATATTTTAACTGTTTTATTTTCAATTTAAGGTCTTTTTTATCAAGGGCGTTCATTGATACATGTATCATCATTATCATCATCTTCGTCATCTTTTATTGTTCTTCTTCTTATTGTTGTTTTCCTTGCTATTATCTTCAACATAATCAATTGTACTTTCATCAGTATTTTATTCCTTTCATTAGATAAAGCGCGTGATAAATGCAAATATATAAGGGATGATTAAAATGCATCAGTTTATTGTAAAAACGAAACGCCGGCGAAGTAAAGACAAAATTTAATAAAACGACTTTTCGCGAATATTCTTGCGAAATTCGAAATCAGTTAAGATAATTTTGTGTCTGTTATCGCCAACTAATTTAAAGAAATGAAAAACCTTGACAATAAATACCTCTCTCGAAACGTAATTTTAAAACCAATGCATTTATAAAACAGCAAAATACAGATGGTACTTTAAGAGCCAGACGCAAAAGAAAGGAAAGCCAGCAACAAACTTTTGACAAAAACAGCAATGTTTTCATTGAAATTTACACAATGAATTATTTAAGCAGAATGACTAACTGAAACAAAGTCTTAATATATAACATATCCAAGGACCAAATGAAATCACAACTGTTTTGATTTTGTAGCTTTTAAGATTACTTAAAGTTTAATCCATATACATCACTTTGAATGAATACTAACAGTCATATCCAAGAACACTTTCATATAATTCCAACAACTCGAAATATAACTCTTAATCTTAATTCAATCCATTATTCCGAGTGTAAGACTTTATGGAAATTAAATCTGTAATTTAAGTTGAGCTAAGAAATTAGCCCCATATATCATTCTGAATTAATTTATTCTTTTTCTGAAGGTAATGGACCCGTTATGACAATCGGCAATTTCCGTGTGTTTACGTATCCTCCGTATGCGATTTCGGCATCCTTCGGCCAATTCAGAAAATTATTTTTATCACAACCGGAGAATACCTAAACTGCATACGTAGAATACGTAAACGAACAGAAACTGCCGATTGTCATTACGGGTCCACTACCTTAAGCACATATATCAACGGTTCTACACTGAAAGACTGTTACAGAATTTTCAATAATACCAATCCATACTAAGACATCGCATCAGTTGTCTGTCACAATTAGGCTCAATAAATCCAAATTCAGTGAGAGCTTTGATATTAGCTTCTATAGATTCTACTTGTCACTTTCCCACATCTTTAATATGAAATGTTAAAGTTCCATGACAGAATTCACCTTTTGCAAGATTGGCCCTTAGTTTCACGTTACTGAGTCGGTGAAAGAATGACTTAATTATCTGTTGATGGTCGTTCCATGCTTTGCAGTATATAATTACATCACCGTGGTATACGTCGCAGTTATCTAGACCAGATATCATCAAATTTACGTGCCGGTGAGTTCCTCATCACACTGCACAACTTTGAACTTCTACAAGCCATCGGGTGCAACGAAAGCTGATATGTCTCTGTCAGTCAGTGGAACTTACCAGAATATTTTTAGAAGATCAAATTTTATCACATATCTTGCTTTACCTAACTTGTCTTTACTAATATCAGGAGCTTATACTCATCAATCAACAGTTTCAATTAATCCCTTCCTGAGGGTTCCAAGTGAGCAATTTCCTGGGCTAGACTGTACACGGTGTCCTTATTTTCAGACTTTGCTAAACTGGAATAAGATTTTTGACAACTTACAGAGTCTATTGGTAAGTCGAAATACTCTTTAAAATGTTTATATGGTTCATTTGTTTTATTTTCACGCCTCCAAGAAGTATATGGAATGAATTACTGCGCCTGTCATGGTCTTCCATGGGCAGGAAAAGGTGCAAGGAACTTATTGCCAGTTTTAAAACTTCTTTCTTTAGCATTCTCATCATACCTTAACTTTAATTTTCAGATACATACTAAAACAAATTGAAAGAAGCGTCATCTTCAGACCAGAGCTTCTCTTTCAAGAGTTTTAATTGTCCCCGAGCAGAATACCCAAAACACTAATTGAAATGGTTGGAATCCAAGAGTTTTGAACAGATTCTTTGACAGCAAATTGGTATATGCCATCATCCCATCCCTTTCCTGCGTCACAACAGTATTATCTTGTCGTACTTTTTCAGTGTCTGTCGCATCTTTCTGATTGATATTAATTAAGCTGAAGACGTAAATTGTGTGATCCTCAACTCATGCATGGCATACTAGGAAGTACCAGGCATAAAGTTTAACCCTTGATCAGACTGGACGGATTGCAGTAGACTGATAAATGTCGGGAAATTCACCAACAAATTACAGCAGTTTTGCCCTTATATTCCTTAAAGGAATGGGTTGAAGTAAATATGATTGTCTAAAAGTACTCAGAACATGACTTAGTTCGTGGTAAACACAATCTATAATGATCATACGAAAAAATGTCGTCAAAAGCCGGGAAAGGCTGTAAATGAACTTTAGATTTTGCTTTCCTATCACCTGACAACTACAGGAAAATTTACATCACATAGAAACACCTGCTGTAAGGCCAAGCTAGTAAAAACATTTCTGGCCCTTCTTTGAAGAGTCGGTATTCTGATTTGCTTTATGTTTAAAAATCTACGAAAAATAAAAAAACGAAGCTTTTGAACCTACGGAGGCTGTCGCTTGCTTTCTGTGCGAGCACTTCCAAATGCAATGGCAAACTCAGCTATTGCAACAAAGTAACCAAAAGACAAATATTCTAAAAGAAAGTTGTTTCTTTTTATCGTAACTTGTTGAAGGTATGCCAGTATATGTACTTCTTAGATATTTTAGTCTCTACCCGGTCGTTTAGCTTAAAACACGAAATTTCGTGCCCACGACATTAAATGATTATAAAGGTTTTGCGATGTCAAAGTCATGTGATCTTATCGATATTTCGTTACGACAGCAAATGCTATGTAAATATACGCTAATTCACTTTAGGGGGTGTTTTCTAATACTAGGAAAATCAGCGCCAAACAAAGCAGTGTATGCAGTACTGATAAAACAGGATAGGTGATATAACGATGCTGGTGTCTTGGTTGTGACAGTCTAATTGGGTTTGTTGAATGTTGGAGAAAAAACAGTGCTTTTGTTGTGTGACCAGGATTTTTATGGTTGTATTTAGTGACCTATTTATTGACTGACCATGACCCATTTGCAAAATTGACCTTGATTAATTATTCTAGGTTTCAGTATATGGAACAAAATGTATTGTGTACACAAGGTTGTTCTTAAATTCAGTCTTGTGACATAGCTGTTCTTTGAAATGACTGAGTTTCAAACTTAGCTAAGATGTTATCAAGACCATTATTTACCTGTCGTTGAGCTCATTTCAAATCGGTTATTTGTGCTGTGCAATTTACAAAACGCGCAGATTGGTTATTTGCGCGTAACATTTGCGAAGCTACTGTAAATATTATGACGCAAACGGTAATTAAAACTTAATATTATAATACACCGAAAAAAATAGTTGGATATGCTTACAATTAAAATAATATTGGTAAGCCATCAGTATGTGCTTGAGAAATGCACATTCACATGTTTAGACCTTTAGTTATCGAAAAATACGCTCATCAAAACTATATATTTCTTGCGCATTCTTCAAACTAAAAAGAAATGAAATTGTCCACATTGCTTTCTTTTCTGCTCTCCTGCTTCTTTTCTTCTTATTAAACGTATTTGTCTCGTTTGTGTTTTTAAATCTGATGCCATTATTATTGGCGAGGCCAGATATTAAAAATAAAAATTTGAAATTTTGCATATCGTCATTTACGACATACATGCACTCACAAAAAGCCATCACAAATACAATAAATGTTAAAAAGAAACTACTTTAAGTTTGTTTGAAATAAACTTACCCTAATTTTGTAGACCATTCCAAACAATCCCCATAGAAGGATATAGAGAATCTGTCATTGGTTTTCGGTTCAGATCAGAAAATCCCAACCCGAGGGCGCACCGCTCAAGTCTTAAATGAGGCTGTGCGCCCGAGGGTTGGGATTTCCGATCTTCACCGAACACCAATGATGGATTCTATTTCTCACTTACCACAACAGAAACAATAAAAACAAGCATGAAAATATGGAACTATTTAAAACGCGGGAAATTGACGTCCGTAAGCAGAAGTGACGTCATGACATTTCAGTGACGCACAATAACAAAGTTCGCTTTAGTTTTATCGTTTGTAGCGTAACGGTACGATCTTATTATAAAGTAACGAATTTTGAATCGAGAAATACAATATAAGGAACGGAGAAAAAAGATAAAGGTACCTGATTTTTAATTATTTTACATAAATAATATGTATATTCAGTGCATGAAGTAGTCCGTCACAGGAGTGTGGGATAACCCATATGAGAAAAGATTTTCCAGCATTTCTAAAAATAGAGATTTTTCTGTCCGATAAGTGAGAAACTATTTTCCTGTTTAAACCTTTTTGCAAGAATTTTAAAGCAACAACTCTGAAATACACTAAACCACTATTTCTATTCTATAAATGTACATTAGCCAGTCAGGCGGTAATTTAGATGTCATTTACATAATACTGTTCGGTGTACGAATTCTGTCACAGTCATAGGATTTTAAAACAGTCAGTCAGTCTTCTTTCTACGAAATAGAATTGATACAATTTCAGGCTTTAGTAAATCTTTTCAACAACATGAAGGTACAATTCTTGCTGCCGGTCAGAATGGCTAAATACAATATCAAAGTTGATATTTGATAATAATACCAGTATATTTTAAACATATTATCCTTTAGCCTGCTGGCCGACAAGTGAGTCTGCCTTTGCGATCAGTCCGTGCAGGCTGATCATGGTCAGCACTGTTCGCTATTCAGTCAGTAAATTTTCAGTGAACACCTCCTCAGATAATAAACAGGTCAATTTTAGAAATTTAGCAGGCTGAATGTTAAGACAATTAAAAGTCCCTATTACCTGTCTTGCATGTAATATTTCTCTCAAAGTTTTTGAAAGTATCGCAATACCGTGTTACGAAAAATATGGATCGAACAGAAAGATACCTTCCCGATTACCAAGTCACTATCACATATCTAAATATTATCCAGTTTCTTTAGAACAAATGGACAAAACACGTGTATGACAATATCATATTATTAAATTGTTTTATCGTGTCAAATCGCATCCTGTAAAATGCACATATCAATCATGACTGCTTGACGTATACAACCGCTGTCATTCAACAGATGGGATGCGGATGGAGGAGACGTGGTTTTTCCTGCTTGGTATCTAAGCTACGTTGAGATCAAAACACCTCACAGGAATTTAAAAACGATTCCCGAACAGCGAGAGAAAAATGGTTGCATCAATGTTTCGTTGACCTTTTACAAGTATTAGGTAACGACTTTGAAGAAAAAAAGAAAGTTGTTGAGTAACGGTGACGTGAGACATGAAAATACGATATGTTCATAATATGATTTTGATGTGATTTTACAGTATACAAATGTGACCAGAGAAATCTCTCTTAGAAGATATATGACCCCTACTTTTCTCTTCATTTTATGTCAGTTTTATCATAACTCTTTACAATGAGGTAAGGATTTGTTCTGTGAAATGGGTCTAGCTATGTTTGGCAGCTCTTTAAAAAATGCCAGTTTTATATAGAATATATAGGGAAAACTATTTAACTGTTTGTGACCTTTATTTCATATAAATCCACTTACTTCATAACGGTTCTTTTCGACATTTTCTAGCATATTAGATTTTCAGAGACTAATATTAATATTCCCTTAAAGAATTAGATCGCTACTTTAGAAAAATAAAAAGAAAAGGGGATGTTAACCTTTATATAAGAAAACTACAGTTCGTTAAATACAACCCGCTGAATTTACTACTTTTCGCTTCTTTCAATTTCTCTTTTCGAGACATTTTTACCTATTATGCGACAGGAACATGTCGATTTCGACAGAATGCAAAGTGATACATACTGTAGGGTAAAAGTAAGCACGTTGCTGTTGAGAAAAGGCACTAGGAAAGGGAAAAAAATTAGCGCTATTTATATTTGGACTACTTGTGACACCAGCGGAGGCTTACATTCTATTTGGTAGTGATCAGCCAAAAAATGTCGCACCTTTAACGTTAAATGTCGCAAAAATTTGCCCACCGTTATATGTCGCAACACAAACGCTAAATGTTGCACTTCCTATTTGACACTATGACATAAATAACATAATGTTAACTATTCCTTGTGTATATTTCAAAATTTTATTTTACGTATCTAACGTGAATCTTCAATAATAAAATATAATAACGTGATCTACGGTTAGCTTTAAGCCCGACGGAAAACATATTCATAATTCTTGTATACATTTTCAGGGGAAGAAGAATTATCAGGTTTATGTAATACAAATAATTATCTTAATAATAAGTGTTGTTACGTATAGAAACAAGAGGGCATTGGTGTCTCTAGATCGCTCTTCTGAGTTCCACACCTTGCTTGAACAGTCACACAAGAAAAATATCTGTGAATTTATTTTTTAATTGGGCCAGCGTTTTAGAACAGAACTATTTTGAAGTTTCTACTAACTAAATACGATTTGGTATTAGGGTTGTGTATTTGGAGGGGTTGGGTGGGGCGGGGAACGGGGTGAATGATGACACAGAAATCTAAGACACAAATTCCAAGGCAATCGATAGAAAATGCATTTACATCTTTTCAAGAGGGAGAGGGAGGAGGATTATGAATGTGTGTATGGCGGGCGGGGGTCAGAGAAAGGAGGATAATGTAGTACAGACACAGAGCGATCTGACCAGAGGGACAGAGAGAGATAAAACCCCATGAATAGATAGAGAGAAATCTTTTTTTTAGATATAGACTTGTCCGGCTAACTTAACCTAAGTCTTTACGAGTAGACAGTCTGGTTCTTTAATGTGCCCGGAGTATAGCACCGATACACGCGAAGCAGTCTTTCCTGGGAAGAATCAGTAAAGGCCTCTTAGTTAGGTGGGAAACACTCAAGAGCATTTCAGAAATTTCCAACCCAATTTTCGAACCCCGGACCTATGCCTGGATTGACAGTCAAGTGTGTTACCACAAGACAACCGGCCTAGAAACTAAAAGCAAAAAAAAAAAAAGAAAAAAAAGAAATGAAAATGCCCTCTCGTACCTGAAATAATGAAATCTTCGTTTTTTACAGCTACACTGGTACAAATAGTAACACTGTTTAGGTTAACTGGCTGTGGGTATATAATAAGTGACACGGACAGGTTAAAGTCTCTCTGTGCACCCCTTTCCATAAACTGGCTTAACAAGATCGGTGCAGTTCACATAATTCGTATGTGCATCAAATTGCGATTTAATGTCTTTCAACCTATCGCGTTCGGTTCTTTGGTGGCAAGGCATTTTTAATGTCGCATATATCTAACATTTTCCCAGTTACAAAAATATACTTTGCAGCAGCTTTTGCTTAAATGAAATAGATTGGTCTGGACTGGGCTAGTTTAGCCTTTATATTTGATAGAAGCCACTCGCTTTTTATACGCCCGAAGGAACGTATTATATTATGACACCGGTGTCCGTCTGTCCGTCCGTCCGTCCGTCCGTTAGCAGTTTCGTGTCCGCTCTAACTCTTGGTCCCCTTAACGGATTTCGAAGAATCTTGACACAAAACACAAAAGTTCACCACATCGAGACGACGTGCAGAGTGCATGTTTTGGATGGCTCGCTTTAAGGTCAATGTCACACTTAGGGTCAAAGGTCATATGACTTTGTTTCGTATCCACTCTGTAACTCTTGAACTGCTTGACCGATTTTAATGAAACCTGACACAAATGATCACCACATCGAGACGACGTGCAATGCGTATGTTTTGGATGTCTCGCTTCAATGTCAAGGTCACATTAAAGGGTAAACTGTCATACCTTCGGACCTATATTGCTCCGCATTGCGGTTCTCTTGTTATCTCTTGTTAGAATTGGTATCATGAAGGCGAGTTGTCGGCAACTGTCTAAAACAAAACTTTTATTTTAGTTAAGTACGGTGGTATAATTATAATACGCACACTTATGTTTTGGTTTTTTCACTTATCACTAGCAATCAAAATAAGATGTCCTGCGATTGAAACAGAGATTTTCAGCTTACTTCGACGCGTACTTAATAATGGCATATTTAACATCCGGTTCTAATGCCGTAATACTATTTCTGTTCAAAATATCCTTCTGAGAAGACAACGATGATGTCAATTTATAAAATTTATTAATATCCGTTTTTTTTTGTATATTTCGTCTTACACGCATTCAAGTTTAACAGCATGGGTGCATTTTTGTTAATTTTGCCCTTTTACCTTTACTTTTCGTCGCTTTTTGCATCTATTCAAATCTTTTGACTACCGTACTTATGAACAAGAAGCTGGAGATCGCAAACTTGTTCTTCTTTATTTGAAGTGCTGCAGTTTATATATACATTTGCTGTAAATGTCGTGAAATTCCAGCTAGTTTTCGCTAGCAATAAAAACGGCTGTTGATTCAACGATCAAAATACCCTATAATCCAAGATTTGAACCAATGATCTCTGGTGAGGAGACAGACACTCTGCCGCAAGAGGTTCACCTATTATTCAACTGGCGACTCCTATGCGCAGGGGATCACGACAACATATGTTACAAGTTATTTCTTGAACAAAGAATGTATGTAGTTTATATGGAAACATGGAGTCACTGTAGTTTCGTATTATTGCACTCGCGACACTAAAAATGCTACTGTCCGACGCACATTTTCTTTTTGATATGCAACTCGCAAAGATACGGTACGATGCATAACATTTCTATGCACCGCGGTAAAAAAAAAATATCGCACGTGGTATTATATATTCTTAACCATTTCAAACCATACAGATTCAGTTTTATACTGTACTGTAATTCATTGACTTCCTGTACAGTATGAATTTTCAAACCAATATAGACCTTGAGTTTTCACGAGTTATTATCTTTATCAAGTCCGCTAAAGGCGAGTATCTACACATACCATAAATGCACATGTTCGAAAAGATACTCGACTAAAAAAGTTGTTCCAAAGAAGTATAAAATACAGGTCCTTGGGCTGGTTATGTCAAATGACAAAACGGAATTGCCCAAATGACCAAGTCAAAATACAATTTAGTTGACAATTCTTTGCATGAACTGCCCATAACACTGGCTTATTATCGAAATTTTGACCTTGGGAACTTGGATTTGAGATTGAAATTTTGAGAGCTAGTTTTACCAGTACTTGAAAATTAAATTACAGTTAAGACTGACCATCTATACTCAATAGTCACTGGAACTTAAAATTTAAGTTTTAACATGCAATTTTGATATAAATGACAAATAAAGTTTCATTATCGAACTCAGCTGAGACTCAAAATGTTTTGAAAACAGAAGTCCAGGTGTTCAATCTTGGCGTGACCTCCATCCGAAAAACGAGCCTGTCTTGATCATTTTCAAACTCTGATAATACGAAGCGACTAATCCTTTTTATTTACAGAACTAATTAAGAAAGATATTTTCGTAAAACTATGGTAATGTATTGGAGCTCGTTCTGACGGGGATGAAAGATACATGTATGAGAACATAGTGTATGTTTAGATAAAGTGTTGAACTAGATCATTCAAAATATTTGATTAATGATGCATTCGGCTTGATTGTTTCGAATGTCTCTTCGCATGTCTAATATCTCTCAGATATGCATTCGCTTAGATTTTTTCGAATGTCTGTCCGAATGTCTAATGTTTATGAGATAGGCATTCGCTTTCAATTTTTGGAATGTCTATCCGAATGTCTATGTCTATAAGATCTGCATTCGTCTCGATTTTTTTAATGTCTATCCGAATGTCTAATGTCTATCAGATCTGCATTTGACTTGATTTTTTCGAATGTCTATCCGAATGTCTAATGTCTATCAGATCTGCATTCGTCCTCGTTTTTTCGAATGTCTGTCCGAATGTCTAATGTCTATCAGATCTGCATTCGTCCTCGTTTCTTTCGAATGTCCATCCGAATGTCTAATGTCTATCAGATCTGCATTCGACATGTTTTTCGAATGTTTATGCGAATGTCTAATGTCTATCAGATCTGCATTCGTCCTCGTTTTGTCGAATGTCTATCCGAATGTCTAATGTTTATCAGATCTGCATTCGACTTGAGTTTTTCGAATGTTTATCCGAATGTCTAATGTCTATCAGAACTGCATTCGACCTCATTTTTTCGAATGTCTATCCGAATGTCTAATGTCTATCAGATCTGCATTCGCCTTGATTTTTTCGAATGTCTATGCAAATGTCTAATGTCTATCAAACCTTCATTCGTCCTCGTTTTTTCGAATGTCTATCCGAGTGTCTAATGTCTATCAGATCTGCATTCGTCCTCGTTTTTTCGAATGTCTATCCGAATGTCTAATATCTATCAGATCTGCATTTGACTTGATTTTTTCGAATGTATAGCCGAATGTCTAATGTCTATCACATCTGCATCCGACTTGATTTTTTTCGAATTATTATGCGAATGTCTAATGTCTATCAGATCTGCATTCGACTTGATTTTGTTTAATGTCTATCAGATCTGCATTCGACTTGATTTTTTCGAATGTCTATGCAAATGTCTAATGTCTATCAAACCTTCATTCGTCCTCGTTTTTTCGAATGTCTATCCGAATGTCTAATGTCTATCAGATCTGCATTCGACTTGATATTTTTGAATGTCTATGCGAATGTCTAATGTCTATCAGATCAACATTCGACTTCATCTTTTTAGAATGTCTATGCGAATGTCTAATGTCTATCAGATCTGCATTTGACCTCATTTTATCGAATGTCTATCCTTTTGTCTAATGTCTATCAGATCTGCATTCGTCCTCGTTTTTTCGAATGTCTATGCGAATGTCTAATGTCTATCAAATCTGCATTCGACTTGATTTTTTCGAATGTATATCCGAATGTCTAATGTCTATCAGATCTGCATTCGACTTGATTTTTTCGAATGTCTATGCGAATGTCTAATGTATATCAGATCTGCATTCGACTTGATTTTTTCGAATATCTATGCGAATGTTTAATGTATATCAGATCTGCATTCGACCTCATTTTTTCGAATGTCTATGCGAATGTCTAATGTCTATCAGATCTGCACTCAACTTGATTTTTTTCGAAAGTCTATGCGAATGTGTAATGTCTATCAGATCTGCATTCGACTTGACTTTTTTGGAATGTCTATCCGAATGTCTAATGTCTATCAGATCTGCATTCGTCCTCGTTTTTTCGAATGTCTGTCCGAATGTCTAATGTCTTTCAGATCTGCATTCGACTTGATTTTTTCGAATGTCTATCCGAATGTCTAATGTCTATCAGATCTGCATTCGACCTCATTTTTTCGAATGTCTATCCGAATGTCTAATGTCTGTCAGATCTGCATTCGTCCTCGTTTTTTCGAATGTCTATGCGAATGTCTAATGTCTATCAGATCTGCATTCTACTTGATTTTTACAAATGTATATCCGGATGTCTAATGTCTGTCAGATCTGCATTCGACCTCATTTTTTCGAATGTCTATGCGAATGTCTAATGTCCAGCAGATCTGCATTCGACTTGATTTTTTCGAATGTCTATCCGAATGTCTTATGTCTATCAGATCTGCATTCGACTTGATTTTTTCGAATGTCTATCCGAATGTCTAATGTCTATCAGATCTGCATTCGACTTGATTTTTTCGAATGTCTATCCGAATGTCTAATGTCTATCAGATCTGCATTCGACTTGATATTTTTGAATGTCTATGCGAATGTCTAATGTCTATCAGATCTACATTCGACTTGATCTTTTTCGAATGTCTATGCGAATGTCTAATGTCTATCAGATATGCATTCGGCCTCAGTTTTTCGAATGTCTATCCGAACGTCTAATGTCTATCAGATTTGCATTCGACCTCATTTTTTCGAATGTCTGTCCAAATGTCTAATGTCTATCAGATCTGCATTCGTCCTCGTTTTTTCGAATGTCTTTGCGAATGTCTAATGTCTTTCAGATCTACATTCGTCCTAGTTTTTTCGAGTGTCTATGCAAATGTCTAATTTCTTTCAGATCTGCATTCGTCCTCGTTTTTTCGAATGTCTATCCGAATGTCTATTGTCTATCAGATCTGCATTCGACTTGATTTTTTCGAATGTCTCTGCGAATGTGTAATGTCTATCAGATCTGCATTCGATTTGATTTTTTCGAATGTCTATCCGAATGTCTAATTTCTATCAGATCTGCAATTGTCTTCGTTTTTTCGAATGTCTATGCGAATGTCTAATGTCTATCAGATCTGCATTCGACTTGATTTTTTCGAATGTACATCCGAATGCCTAATGTCTATGAGATCTGTATTCGACCTCATTTCTTCGGATGTCTATGCGAATGTCTAATGTCTATCAGATCTGCATTCGACTTGATTTTTTCAAATGTCTATGCGAATGTCTAATGTCTATCAGATCTGCATTCGTGCTCGTTTTTTCGAATGTCTATCCGAATGTCTAATGTCTATCAGATCTACATTCGACATGATTTTTTCGAATGTATATCCGAATGTCTAATGTCTATCAGGTCTGCATTCGGCTTGATCTTTTTCGAATGTCGATGCGAATGTCTAATGTCTATTAGATATGCATTCGGCCTCAGTTTTTCGAATGTCTATCCGAATGTCTAATGTCTATCAGATCTACATTCGACTTGATATTTTTCGAATGTCTATGCGAATGTCTAATGTCTATCAGATATGTATTCGGCCTCAGTTTTTCGAATGTCTATCCGAATGTCTAATGTCTATCAGATCTGCATTTGACTTGATTTTTTCGAATGTCTATGCGAATGTCTAATGTCTATCAGATCTGCATTCGACTTGATTTTATGAATGTCTATCCGAATGTCTAAGGTCTATGTCTTTTTCTACAAAACTGGTAAATTACAAACTTAAATAATTGCTTTATTTAAGGAATGACCCACCTAATGGTGAATATTTCAAATGTTCAGCAATATACTGTATCCTCCGAGAGAGACTTGTATGCAAAACTTGAACAACATTTACCGTGCCGTTTTTTATAACATTTCTATAAAGGAATTTATGTTCTCTTGAGAAATAAAGTTATGTTATTTTTCTGTAGGCACGCAAGAGCTATAATCTCTGCTTCTGTTATTCCAATCAAGTCCATATAATATAACGTGCCTCTATTAATGAATTTCACGCACGAGCAGTTCACGGATGTGGTCATTTTGGTCATTTTATATTTCAATCCGTTTCATTCCTTCACAAATAACTAAGCAGGCAAGTAGACACTTCGTGAACAAAAATACCCACCCTCCTCATTCTATCATGTTTTTGAAAGAATTTCTGCTGCCGTGTTATATATTTTCAGCGTCAATACACCAGGTCATGCCACATACTCCCACGCCGATATACAGTGCCTTTTATGGATAAAGACAATTATTCCTGCCAAGAAGTCAAAAGCTTGCAAACAAGTATATAAAGGCTTCGTTATGGATTCTGTGGATGTTGAACAGTTAAAGAGACACTTGATATTTACAGAATATCAGAAACGCTCAATTATGTATTAAATACAAACACTTTTCACGTGCTCTACAGTAAACACGCGGGCAGCAGTGGACTTATTTATTTTGCTACAAAGTCTCATCTTAAGATCAAGATCAAGAAAGCTAAAAATATCATTTTAAAGACTTCAGTTTTAATTGATAGTCGTGTCTTTTGTTCCCATCGTGGCTGATATATTACTGCATAAACATGACAAAAATATGGTCCAATAAACAAGTGCAGGAGCCTTGACCTAAATGGTCGGCCATTCAACAGTTTTCCTCAGTGACTGTAACTTATTTAGAGCAGGGTTATCAACTCTTCGGCCAATTGATCAGTGAAAGTTGATGAAAATGCATTGTACTTGTAGGTCAGTACATATGCTATGCTATATATATATATATATATATATATATATATATATATATAAAGACTAAAATGTCACTACTGATTTGTGAGACATGAAAACAGAGATTTGAGTATACATATGCAAATACTGAACTAGTACGAATGTGTAGTACAAAGTCGGGCTCGTATATAAAGCAGCATCGAAACCAATCTTATTTTGGGTTAGTGGACTTGCTGTGGCATGTGCGTGTTCGTTTGTACTGCTAGGCGCTTTGCCGTAATTGGTCTGGTATATTGTGGTGGTGATTTAGTTCGTATAAATTCTCTCTACTATATACTAATTTATAATGCGAACTTGTATCCTAGCGGATCTCACGTATACATGGTAAAGTCAAATGTTCTGAATATAATTATATCCCTCAATGAAAACTATCTCCATATATTCAATGTATCCTCGAGATTCAGTTAACTTTCAGAGACGGAAAATATAGCTTCTCTGGTCCCAATCAGTTAAAAAGACTAAAATGCCACTACTGATTTGATGAGACATGAAAACAGAGATTTGAGTATATATATGCAAATATTGAACCAGTACGAATGTGTAGTACAATTCGGGCTCGTATATAAAGCAGCATCGAAATCAATCTTATTTTGGGTTAGTGGACTTGCAGTGGCATGTGCATGTTCGTTTGTACTGCTAGGCGCTTTGCCGTAATTGGTCTGGTATATTGTGGTGGTGATTTAGTTCGTATGAATTCTCTCTACTATATATATATATATACCAAACCTCTAACACCTGGGTCTGTTGAAACAGACATGACCCCCCTGTTTCTTTTGTTGAGCGTGCAGGTTAATGCCCGATCCAAACCTAGCAACCGAGTCCGTTATACAAATAATACAATGAGGGATAAAAATGTCTTAATGCATCAAATACAAATGTTAATTTTGCAGTTTTAATAATGTATTCTCTTGCACTTGCGTTGGGTTCATATTTTTGTTTTCTTTGAATACATTATCATTATGTCGGAATTCGTTGAGCATCTGGCCTAGGATATTCAGTAGCTGGACTTGACTAGCACAATGCATTCTCCTTGCATTGTCTAGTGCATGTGTGCTTGTCATATGTAGAGCTTCAGCATCATAGCGTTGTCTATTTTGTTTCTATGTATTTTGGCTAGAAATCTATCATTTCATGCTTCATTTCATGATACTTCTATCATACAATATACCATGATAGTTCATTAATTTTCTGTAATGATATTATAATAATAAACGTCACGGCCTTATCTCATTCATCAGCATTTATTATTTATCGTCAGTAGTCAGAAGCGACAGGCCACTCTTGCTGATATATGGTTTAAATCTAGGTCACTTCTCTTCATGATTAAAACAACATGCCTTTAAGAGTGCGGGCGAGTCTGTCGCTTCTTATATTCATGTCTTACTGATAAAATAATTCATGATATTTCCTCAAGCTCAAGTAGAGACTAATTTCAAAGTGATGGCCACATTCCAAAACGTTTGCAGAGAATTCATTTTACCTTTGATTTTGATATTAAAAGAAACATCAAACTATTGGTAAACAATTATAAAACACAAAATAAAATTGTGAATATCATTTGTTTCTAGGGTAATAGTAAAAGGATTTAATGAGACATAATTCTAACTCAAACATCGAAAAAATAAGGTCAAGTCCTGTGGGATTGTTTTAAATATTGCTCACTTCATTCAAAAATAACCTTGGGGCAGAAGTAATTTTTAGTATTTACCGCATGGAACACAGTAGTTTTAAAGATATCTAACTCCACCACTTCTGTTTTAGAGGTAAATTCACTTTGAACAGCAAGAAATCACTTATCAAATGAAAAAGGTATAAAAATGATACAAAATAAACTCATAGGATGACTATCGTTTTAGGCTTAAAAGCAATTCTGCGACAATGTATATCAAAAAATCATACGGAGTATTTGTAAGACTCAGACCCATAGCAATTTTCCTGTTGTAATTGGAAAAGTAATAAAAGATATAAGAAGATCGTCAGGATTACTTCATTAATCAGAGAAATTCCTCGTTGATTATTTTACAATCTATATATTCCCACATATCAAAAGTAATCCATTGATAGATTTAATGACATTTGACACAAATATAGATCATTATAGGGCTGTATGACATGTATATCTTCACCAAGGTCCCTTTAGTAACTACATAGTTATTGCCCTTTAGTTGTATCAAAATTCATAAAACAAAGTAGCCCATTGACGGATCTTCATGAGACTTAGAACAAATATAGATCAGATCAATATAATTATGGTAGAGCTGTTCCCCTTTATTTTGTAAATTAAATATCTTTTAAAAAGCAGCCCCCACATTCACAAAACATTTTTTCTTGCGAGGGATATGAATTCCCCGTTTTATTGCTGTTAGGATTAACGCCACGCCGACACAATTATTGATCATATCGTGACTTTCTAGCTTCAGCGGGTGGCGGGAGACCCCAGATAATCTATCGTACATGTCAGACACGAGCGTGCACAAGGGTAGAACTAACGACCTTTCAGTTGGATGGATTCCTCACATGAAATAATCTACATCCTAAGCGAGTTTTCAAACCCACAGCGGTGAGTGGAAAGTGATTCGAAGTCATCAGTCTTAACCACTCTGATATGGAGGTTACATAGTGTCAAACAGTAAGGTAATCAGTCGTCCAGTGGCCGCTACCGCCGGCGGTTTTTGGTCCAAGCTTCTCATATGACACTATTATTGGTTTCTCCAGTGTAACGTGTACCTACTTTGGTTCAGTTTTTATGGGTAGATAATTTTCATCTGGGCTTCTTAGCCGTTTGATTTGTTACAAATGATAAATGTCAACGAAATGATTCAATGTGCCAGCAATAAGTTTAAAATTATAGTGAATTTACAAAGAGTTTATTTCAATGAATAAAAATCTAGTTGATGGACTATCCTTAATCAAATATAATTAAAGACCCTATACGCCTATCCTACATATATCTCGCAGCTGTCTTGAATTATCCTATCAGTCTTATAAGCTTATCCTTTTCTGAATAGGAAGAGATATCCTTCCTTTATAACCTAAGAGGATATGAATCTTTCTGATAAAAAGGTTTAATAAGCAAAAGTCTTAATATCAGGCGGGATTAAAATTGAGGCTATACCCTGTTGTTTAATAGATCCCAGCAACCACAATGCTTGCACTGAGCCCTCCACGTACAGGAATCAGAAAACCAATAGAAATTAAGCCTAAAAGAGACAAGATCCTAGTAGGCGTTCTGTAATTTAAATAAATTTTAAATAACTGACGTTGTGGGCACAATAAAAACAGACGGATTTTCGCCACGTTCCGCTCAGAACTTAAAAATGAGCTAGCGTTATATCATATATACGAAACAAACCAAGAGACATACTCATGTATTTGATTGGACACAAAAGGACACCCCTCGAAATGATTGACATATTCTCGTCCTTCCTACAATACAAAAAACCTCAGCTGTTATTTAGTCAAAAACATATTTGTATTCTTCATTTTAACTATAGCGCGATTCTTAAGCTCATAAAATGTATTCCAACAGCAATATTTTTTGATAAAGACACAATTTAAGTATACAAGAGCTGTCAAATGACAGCACACTCTAATAAGTGAGGCTCTTCCATATAACACAGATTTACAAACATTTTCTACGGTTTCTCTAGTTTTGTAAACTGTAAGTCAAAGGTATGGAGCCTGATTCAGAATGGTCATTTTTATGATTCCGAAGACTTATGAGCAATTTGAAAGCATTCTGAAAAACCTGCTTACATGCAAAACTTACATAAAAGTTCTATGTTAAAACAGGATATACTTTTTGCCAATACGTAAGCCTGAGTTATGTAACCTGCTCTGTGTTATTATCGCGTGATTCCAAAGACATGTGTTGAGCATTCAGCCAAGTTGTGTTTGTGAGGAATATATATTTTGGCCGCCGGCCGTCCTTAGGCTGTTGTTTTTTCCAGCTTGTTTGTGCGTGCGTGTGTGTGCATTTGTCTTGGGCGGTGCCCCGCAGTGTTGTTTGTTCTTACTTGTGTGTATGTTAGTTGAGTGTGTGTTTGTTTTTGTTTGCGCTGCTGTGTTTACATTGTAGGGTTACTGCTTTTAAGGAATGTGGTTTTCCCTTTTGAATATTCACCCTTGCTCTACTTCCCCCCAACATCCGACCCTTTTATCTACCCTTTACCCCCACCCCACCCCTACCCCCTTTTCTATATTTTGCATATAATTAAAATGTACTTATTGGAGTTTTGGAGCAACCCGTTTACAATATTTTCCGTTACAGCCTTTTTTTTGTTGTGGACCTACTTTGCAATGCATGGCTCTATGGCTGTGTTTTAGGTGCTCTGTGCTTTCGGGAAATCTGCCCTTACCTTTTATCTTTTATAATATCAAAGATATATGTGTAGTTTGAAAGCATTCGACCACGTATTTATTGAGAAGCATGCTTACATGCAAAGCTTAAAGCAAGATTTTTTAGTTAAAAGGGGCATTATTTTTCTCTGTAAAAAGCTACAGTTCTGTAACATGTCAATGACGGCAAAGACATATGTTATGTGTGCAAGCATCTGGCTTCGAAGTTGGCAGTTTATGAGAACCTACTTACATTAAAAACTTTTTTGACGACAAAATTGTCTCATATTTAATAAAAATAAATCAAAAAGTCTAGCTAAAAACTGCATTTTCTTCTCATAATGCACTGAGTAGAATTGCAATAATTGTCCCGATGAAAGATCAAGGATATTCAAAGTATAAAGTATGTGTACAGTTTCTTTATTTAACTTCTTAGAATTCTTAGCACTAAACAGAAACTGTGACATCGAAGTCTTATTACTAAGTATCTAGCAGTATTTAAAAAACAAAATACGAGACCATATTTTACATGTCATTGTGATGATAATTCCAGTGTTCTTTTGTTTAATATTTTTTCAGTATTTCTTTTTTTCCATTGTGTTGATTTTAAGAGAAGGGTCAACATTATTATTAGTCTGTTTCTCTCGAATGGCTCGACATATCTGTCAATATTTTACTTCATATTCATTTATTATAGTATTTCAGTGAATTGTATTAATTATTATCCTAACAATCTGCATTCTACATATTAAACAATGAAAATATCAGTGTCATCAGAAAAGCACTAACCATGCAAAATCTTGAAATTACACTTCAATTACTATGCATCTTGTCTTCATGAAATGCCCAAACCGAATGGAAACCAGCAAAATGATTTATGGAATGCATGCGAGTTTTAGTTTAAACAATATTTTATTAATCACAATTCATTTACAACATGTATATATATATATATATATATATATATATATATATATATATATATATATATCAAAAAAGCATACAGGATTGAGCAGGAAGCTGAAAGCTTATTTGAAACTCTCTCCTTAAATATTTACGTTTAGCATGTTAAATCACGGTAACTTATAAAGTGATTGATAATATAAATTGCTTGCAGTTTATTCATCTACATTTGTTTTGTTCTTATTATAGGTTTTTAGGTTGTAACCACGTTACGCGTATGAACGCAAATACAAAATAGGAAATAATATAACATTAAAGTCATAGGTTGGCAATATATTAATTGTTATAAAATGTGTATGTCTATGTGGCAAAGAAAAGAGGTAGGAGGCGAAAAGTAGGAAATTAGAGAAGAAATGAGTTGAGTGGTCGCTTTAGAGACTAGTTTGGATTTGAACTTTGTCTGTATACCGTGTGTAAATATATATGGGTTAGTATGGCAGTGCATAGTAATTATGTTTCGAATCTCCTTGTTTTTTGTATGTACTTTTGTATGTGCGTGAATATTGAGCTGTTGTGTGTGTTTGTAATAGAGGTGTCACCATAAAGCAGTGTGTGTAAAGTAACAGTTGTTAGTGGTCTGATATTGTTGAAGAGTTCAGCGCGTTCCATGATATATTTTGGACAAAGAAAGAAATAATGATAGGTGTCTTCCGCTTCACCGCATGAGCATAGAGGACTGTTGACAATATTTTTGGAAAAGAGGTGTTCGTTAAGAGAGCTACAGTGAGTCCGAAGCCTACAGTGCAGTATTTGATATTTGCGATCTCCAATATAGTAATGACAAGGAGGTTTGTGTATATCAGCAAATAGTCTTCTTTTGAAGGTTGACAAAGTTGGACAGTTTCGAATGTCTGTTGGTAATTGGTTCCAATCAGTTATAGTTGATGGAAGGAAAGAGTTAGCAAAAAGTTGAGTATTACATTGAAAGTTTCTGGTGTTGCTGGCATTTCTAAGATTGTATGCAGAGGCCTGTCCAACAGTGTGAGGAACTAGTGTAGAGAGATACTCCGGAGATAGAAGATTATACATTTTATAGAATAGAATGAGTTTGTGTTTTTGTCTTCTGGTTTTAAGAAGCTCGAATCCAGTGTCTGTGTAGAGATTTTCAAATGAGACTAGCTTTGTTGCACCGGTGATAAATCGACAGGCTTCTAACTGAATTTTCTCAAGTTCCGTCTCTTGTTGTTGGGTTATATTGCTCCACACAACGTCCGAATACTCCAGAAGTGGCCTTATGAATGATAGATAAATAGTTTCAAGTGCTTTTCTATCTAAAACGAATTTTAGGGATCTAATGACGTTTATTCGTTTCCAGGCCTTCTCTTTGATGTTTTCTATATGTTCGTGCCAGCTTCCATCGTTCGAAAATGTAACTCCAAGATGCTTATGGGAATCAACTTCGTTTATTTGGAAACCATTCATAGAGAGAGGAGGATGGATAGGTTTGTTATGTTTGCGTGATATAAGAAGAGTCTCTGTTTTTCTTGGATTGAAATCGACCAACCAATCATTCGCCCAGTTGGTGATTTTCAGAAGATCAGAATTAAGAATATCCGCAGCTGCAGTTGGATTATCAACAATGATGTATAGACTTGTGTCGTCAGCAAACAGTTTGATAGTAGAGTTAATGTCCTTGACAATGTCGTTGATGAAAACGATGAAGAGAAGAGGACCAAGAATAGAACCTTGAGGGACACCAGCAGAAATAGCAACTGTGTCGGAAGAGCCACCAGGAAGAACCACTTTCTGACTTCTATTTGATAGATAGTCTCGGAACCATTCCAGGAGACTTCCAGAAATTCCTGTAGACTAGAACTTATGGAGAAGACCTCTATGCCAAACACGGTCAAAAGCTTTGGAGATATCGCAAAAGACTGCACGGACTTCTTCCCCTTCGTCTAGAGCTTGACAGAATGTATTGTATATGGATACTAGTTGGTTTGTTGTTGAATCATTAGGTACAAATCCAGACTGAAGAGAAGAAGTTGTGTTATTCTGTAAGAAGAAATTGAATACCCGCTTATGAATAATTTTTTCTAGTGCCTTGCTAATCGTGCTAAGTAATGATATTGGTCTGTAATTTGAAACTAATTGAGGGTCATTCTTTTTGAAAACAGCGCTGACATGTGCTAGTTTCCATTGTGATGAAACTCTGCCGCTGCTTAGTGATTTGTTGAAAAGTTTGCAAAGTGGTTGTGACAGTTGGTGCGATAGTTCCTTTAGAATTCTATTATTTACATTGTCCGGTCCAGAAGCCTTTCCAATTCATAATGATTTTAATGCAGTAGCTATTTCATCTTCTGCGAGTTTTATACACCCACTATATAGTTACATTGTATGTTATGTACGCAAGTAAGTGGCTGCAAATGACCTGCAATGATCTGGATTGTCTGCATCAAACTCCAACATAGTGTTACTGGTATAGTGGACACTGTCATCATGTATACATTGGGCTGTAGATTACGGCAAACATTAGATTAACCAGACGTTGCCAAGCGTGTCGCCATTTTAAGATCACATGGTTTTGCCATCGTCATGTGAGGCAGGAATGGTTGTTTGACAATATTCAGCTATTTGGGAGTTCTATTAGACTAGTACAATGCATCGTCACTTTTAAAATCAGTTTATGTCATTAATCTGAAACGGTCATTGACAATGCATCTTGCCGAAGGTAGAGCAATCATTATTTTGTCAGGATGTGTTTATCTTTGACTAATTTTACATCGGCTTTATTTTCATTTTGTAGCGATACTAAAACAGTGTTTTGTTTTTCGGGTTTTTAAATCGACTTGAACTCATCCTTTGAATTATTAGTAGTTTTCATGCAAAAAGTAAGCTGTATAGCTGTGCATACATAGCTTTACTTTGTTAATTTTTATTTGTATATACAATTTTGGCTATTTCTGATATTTTAACATACTTCATAGAGTTTATAGCATGTATTAATTGTACTCTCCAGAAGAAAATATAAACATAGTATTATAAATCAAAACCAGTCCTAAATTTTAGGAAAAACTAGAAGGATACCAGATCAAAATTCAATAGGATTTTCATCAAATATCATACGGGACGAGCTGGCAACAACATACTACACTATGTCTCCCTGGTCATTTCAGGAATAGCTTTTCTCCTCAAGAAACAAATAATCTAATCATCTATCTCACCAGATGATTAAACTTTGACGTACCGCCATTGCATATATCAAACCCTGAAAATCTTACCTTACCAGCTGGTCGTATGTTTATGAATAAGCGTTCCATTCCAGACACGCAGAATAAAGTTAATATTTTTTTTATTTACTGCGAACAACAATGCGATAATGCCTGTCGCTAAATAAGGACAGTAGAACTTTGTGTGTACCATATCTTTCAAACGCATCATGATGCAGTCTAAAGAAAGCAAGTGAACACTGTCACTAACCTTATCTTTTAATTAAATTACCGTGACACTATATACTAGAAATTATCGATATACGATAAAATGTGTATAGTATAATCATTATTTATGTTCCAATCTGCTATATTATCATCAAAGAATAATGAATGATTTGTTGCTGCTAAAAACGCAGTTTGCCCCATTGATTATTGAAGGACAATTATATGGCCTACACAATTTGAAAAATGTTCAAATTGATTATAATTGGAAAAAGTAAGACATTGCTTTCTAGCAGAATGTTCATCCTCTATAGTGAATTAAATTATTTTTTAAGAAACAAGTTTATTAGTCTGTTCGAAACATGTCACGTAGTATTTCTGAAATCACAGAATTTTGAGAAAAAAAGTACATTTTTTTTGCCATTTTTAGGTCACATAGGTGAGCATACTCAAGGACCACAAAAAAATGACCATATACTGTTTATTATACTATTGATTATACTATACAATTTTCAGATTTGTTTAAAACTTTAGTTGAAAACTTCCCGTTTTTAGGCAATTTTGGGCAAAAGTGAACCTTCTTTTATTTGCGATTTTATACTTGGAAATTACTGTGAACTATGTCATTTAGTTTTTTTGGACAATCCTTTGGAAGCATAGATCTCAGAAAATCAAACTTTTAGCAGACTAGATGTGATCTTGTCTGTTTGATGTGCAGTATTGAAATGTACAACACCTCTTACAGTTCCTAGCACCGTTTTAAGCGAAACTCCTTTCATTTCTTTAAAACATATAACTGCACTAAGTTCAAATATAAGGACAGTTTACAGCCTGTATAGGACAATTAAGGACTATTGTAATGATAGTTTGCATAATGTTTCTTGCACACCGGACTGGCGTTTCCGGTGATTTTACCCATGCCAGCAAAACCCATCTGCCAGCCCCCATGCCAGATGACTCTCGTACTGTTAATGACAACTAGTGGTTTATGCACTGATAATATATTGTTTATGTAAAAATACGAATACGCAAAAAACAGGTTCCTTCATAGTTTCTCTCCGTTCCTTATAGTATATTTCTCGATTCAAAATGCGTTAGTTTACCGCAAGAAAATAACGTAACGCTACAAACGATAAAACTAAATTGGAACTTTGTTATGATGCGTAACGCAAAACATCATGACGTAACTTCTGCATAAGGACGTTAATTCTACTATAAGAAAGAGTGCTACAAAGAAAGTATTTCTACCTGTTATTTGTAAAAAACGGTATGCAAGAAAAAAATCTGCCAGAGTAAAACGCTAACATGTATACGATATGCAAGAAAAAATATCAGTCATGTGTTTACGAATCGGATAGAAATATCCGTTTCTCGGCCACCTGCGCATGGGCGGTAAGCCTCATTACCGCCCAATGCCCTCGGGACGGATATTTCTATCCGATTCGTAAACACATGACAGATATTATTAATCTTACAGATGCACGTCATTTCGTATAGTGTTGCGGCTTCGTTCTGTTGTTCGGCAAGACAGTCTTGATATCGTGCGTCCGCCTTATTGTTACGACTGAGGTATTCAAATATACCGTAACCATATTCAGTATGGTTAAAAATACAGGTTAATATACAAATGTTCCATCGAAAACTAGTGATGAATAGATTTTCTTTCGTTAATTTGAACGTTTTTGTTAGTCATTGGGGAGGCTGGGTTCTCGGAAAATGGCTGCCCCTATTAAATTGTTATCTTTGCTTTGAAATTTCATATAATTTAAGAACAGTTGAGGGTGAGTAATAGGTACATGCATATTTAAGTAAAAATTACAAAAGAAATTACATAAAGTAGATACATTATGTAGTATAAAAATGCACGGGTAACTGAGACGTCATTAATCAATATTTTATGTGGTTTTATATTACAATTAATGATGCTATGCGTCTAGCTCAAAATTGTCCTTCTGACAAAATAATAAAAATACATAAACAGAATAACAGAGAAGACAGTTTAAGGCAGTCTGGAATTGGATTACAGATGAATATTATAATAATCATATAAATTTATATTTACTTTGACATTATATGACCGTTTATGACTGACCCTTTTGCTATGTCCGCTGAATCTAATTAGATCTGGAGGTAAATCCAATATAAACATTCTTAAAAATGTAAATCTGATAGGGTATTGCATATTTTATGAGAATTAATCCATTCTTTCACTTTTTGAAATAAATATTATGTTGTTATCAATGATAAACCGGATTCATAGCCGAGGAAAATGAAATGGCGCTGTATCAGGTACTTCAAATTTCGCGTAGTAATCGCGAGCGAAAAATTAAAACGAGACTCTTGTTAATGTTATTGGACCGGCCTGTTTCATATCTGTGTATATTTAGGTCGACAGGATGTCAGTTCAGTGTACAGACGAGTAGTACTTTCCTTAAAAATGTATTGTTAAAATTACAAGAAAGCTTCAAACTTGACCACTGTCTTTTTTTATTTATATATGAACATGTCACTTCAATACACAGGTACGTCCTGTGTAAACACAACTGGACTTATAATAGGGCCAGAGTTAATGCTCTTGATTTTATAAAACTTGTTCTATTTTGCCTTGTTTACAGTCTAGAGGTTGCATTTTCTGAGTGAATCTTTATGAAACTTGGTCAGAATGTTTGCCTTGATGAAATCTCAAGTGCGGTTAAAAACTAGGTCACAGGGGCAAAACATAGAAAATCTTTGTTTACGCTCTAGAGGTTGCATTTTTTACTCCAATCTTTATGAAACATGGTCAGAGTGTTTGTGATTGCTATGGTAACGGAAATAGTCAAAATATGGCTCTAACAGATGGATCCTTTGATAACTCAAGAAGATTAAGGGCTACCTGGTTAATGAAAATTAGTATGTGAATTGATGGCAATATGGAGATTATGCACAATGACTTGTTTAAAATTCTTTTCTCCATGTGTAAATGTAAAATGAAGTGACTGTTTGTATTTCAGCAGTCATGGCCACCAATGTGCAGATAAAAGGCAAAGCTTCAAAGTTTGACTGTCTCATCTGTAGCAGGAATCTGTCTTCAAGGCAGTGACTTGAGACACATATGCAGGCAAATCATAACAGAAGTAAGTCTAATTCGGTTCTTATTACTGAAAATGAACTGAAATCCACTTGAAATACCGAAATCTGCCTGTTTTACCACTAAAAAACTTAGGAAAATGTGTAAAATAAATGCTTTTTGTTATTGGTTTACCTGAGCTGTCTATCTTTTGTCCACACTTAACCTTGTGCAAGCTATAGACTGCATTTGTCACTGAATCTTCATGTAACTTGGTCAGACGAAATCTAAGCCAAGTTCAAATATGGATCATCTGTGATCAAAAACTAGGTCACCAGGTGAAATCTTAGAGAAATATTGTGTATTCAATAAAGGCTATATTTTACATTGGATTTTTATGAAATTTAGTCAGAATGATTGTCTTGATGAAATCTAGTTTGAGTTTTAATATGCATCATCTGAGGTAAAAAGACTGCTTACTAGGTCAACAGATCAAATGATAAAAAAAACCTTGTGTATGCAACAGAGCTTGCATTTTTTATTTGATCTTCATGAAACTTTATTAGAATATTTGTCTAGATGAAATCTAGGTTGCAGTAAGGCTTTATTGTGGGAGAAGAGTACAAACACAGAGAACTGGAAATGCCTTTTCAAGAAATATAATTCTACATGTAGTTGTCTCCCTTTCTTGTGTTAATTTGGTTAGTGACAATATCGCGACAAGCACATGCTTCGGGGAGCATCATTCGGTTTTACTGATTGTCTAATCCTAATCTGTTTCAGGTTCAGTGGAGTCTAGCTACAAATGCAAACACTTTTTGAACAGGATGCTTAAGTGTAGAAGCAAGTGGACAACAGCAAAAGAAATGGTGTCTTGTAAAGTTGCAGGAAGACTCTTACCAGTCCCACCAGATGAATGCTGTGAAGGTCTTCTTCAGTCAACAAACTCAACTTCTGCATTGGATTTAAAAAAGTGTTTTCGTGTTGAAATTAATGGACAAAAGTACTTCAGTCAGGCATATCAGCGAATGAAAAACAAGAACTTGTTATTTTATGGTTTGTCATTCAGGTGAAGTAGTTTCAGTCAAGTTTTTTGTTGTTAACAAAGAAAAGAAAGTGTTTGCTGTCGTGAAAGTATATGAAATACCTGATGACTGTTACATCCTTAGATCTAGTGGCAGACATATATTTAAAGTTGTATCAACTGAATGTCTGAAAACAATTCATGTGTCTCAGATCATGGATAAACTTTTCTATATAGCTATTGACAATGCTGTATATGTTGTATGTATGCCAAACATTCTAGGCAGAAGTGTGTTTAAGTAAGGTACAAACAGTCCACACGAATGCCCCCCCCCCCCCTATCCAGTGGTTAGACCAATAAAATACTTTTCATTAAAAAGACTCTAGCAAATTAGTATTGATTAGTGTATTTCAGAAAATTACCGGACAATATATATGGTTATAATTAGTCCCCTACTGTGAAACCGGAAGAAACTATAGGTTTACCCTCCGTCTGTCCATCTGTCCGTCAGCGAAAAAGAAGTGGATTATGCGATTACTCAAAAAGTACATAAGCTAGATTCATGAAACTTGGTGTGTAGTTACAGGACGATATGTAGATTATGCACATCATTTTATTTTTTCAGTCGGACTAAAATTGTTGGTTGCTATGATAACAGAAATTCCGTCTGTCCTTCAGCGAAAAAAAGTGGATTACGCGATTACTCATAAAAAAGGGTCCTAGCATTATCTATGACAGCACAGGCCCAAATCAGCCTTTGGGGCACAAGATACATATGTACAGTTCATGAGATAAAATTTTAACGCTTTTGTATGCTACACATTTATATGATCATGCTTAAATCTGCACAAACAGTTATTACAATAAAAATTATCTCAAAGTAGGTGGATCTTTAGAAATTTTGTTCAGTATAAATTTTATGAAAAGTTCATGCCAGATATATTTTCTGCTTGTTTTAAGTGCGTAAAAAATCTTTGTTTCTGACCATGGTCTGTATCCTTTCCAACCATGGTTTACATACATAATGTCTGTGTCAGTTTGTTTCTAACCATGGTTGTAATTTTTCACCATGGTAACAAAGTTGACCATGGTCAGTCATATCTCAACCATGGTCTACATCAGTTGACCATGGTGGCCTTTTTTTCAACCATTGTTTGACCATAGTCAACCATGTCAAAATTTCTGGTCCAACCATGGTCAAACCTGGAATGGCTATGCTGAACCATGGTTGTAAATGGTTGAACATGGTCACATTTCGCAGGGGGTTGTCACTCATTGTCTGCGTTAACGCGTGTTAGTTAAGTTTTTCGGTTAAGTTTTTTAAAATCAACATATCTCCAGGTTAAGTTTTTCAAACAGACCTTGGTCAAAGTTTGAAGTGGTTAGGCGCTTAACTGTCAATCAAGAGGTCGTGCCAACCTCTGCGGCGATTACTTCCCCTTGCGATACAGTAACTAATGAACGCCAGGGAAGGTAACTGCTGCGAATAGCTTGGAGGTCGTGAGGTTGTATCACGCCTTTGGCGCTTGAAATTTGAAATTAATAGTACATGCTTAAAGACTTGTGTAAATAAAAGATCAGAGCAGAAAATAAAATATGAAAACCATGACTGACTTGACAGTTATTGTAGTTTGGACTCCATGAACTAGACGCACCAAGAGTCAAACCTTAAGGTCTGTGTCCACCTTTGCTCCGGTCCTTACAGAAATTTTTTTGATCTATTTTATGTATGCTTTTCGTTGCCGGTGCCTGGTACCTCCTATAAATGGCTATGTACAGTCCTTGCCAGTAGACTTGTCCCCCATGGTACCTATGTACTTAACTAACTCATTTCCAGTTTAAATATTCTTATACTAATCTGCAGAAAATACATGGTCAACTTCTTCTATGGCATCTAGTCTCTAACTGACTCACAAAAATATCATTATAAATTTTGAACAACTATTGAAACAGACAAGTTCACCCCTAGATGAAAACCGCTTCAGTAGGTCAACTCCATGCTACCGGTGCAAGTGTTAAAATGGTACAAGTATGGTAAGCTGTATCCCGCCACTGCTGATATCTTATGGATATGTGTGTGACATCAGAATTGTCAAACTTGGTATTGGAAATAAACAACTTGTTTTCTAGCAAAAACTGAGAAAGGGACTATTACACTTTACACAAAGTGCGGCTGAAATTGTCAGATGTCAACCCTAATGGACAAAGCTGGGAATTATTCTATTCTTGTGTAATTTACATATATGTGTTTTGAGTATTACGTAAATGGTATTTTTTTCAATGATATAACAAAAATTAAGGAGGGTATGTGATAGTGTCAAAAAGCATGAGCTAGAATATGCAGATACTATTTTTAGTGCGAAAAGAATCCAGTTGAAATCAACTGTAAAATTTACACAATGTGGCACTGAGGCTTTAAGATTAGCAAGACAAAATATCTGTACAACTTTTATTGTTTATTACAAATATACAAAGTTTAGCACTTTCATAGTATAAAAACCCACTACTGCACATAAAATGAGGGAGTCACTTTAAAAATAGAAAGTCACAGAAGTACATTTTAAGTTCCTTAGATGCAGGTATTTTTCAAAGTTAAGAAAGTATATTTGAAGTTCCACTTGAATCCTCAATTTTTGTTTGTTAAAGATTCTAAAGTATCATTGAAGTCCCCTAGTACTTACTTGAAGTCTCATGCTCAAAAGTGGAGCACAATTAAGGCCCCGGAGACTTCAGGGGAAGTATGAGACAAGTACAATTGAAGTCTCCGGACTGAATGCGAAGCAGGTCTATGTGATTGGAAGTAGCTTTTAAATACATCTGAAGTGTATTTTAAGCAGAGGCCTTTTTTGAAGCTCCTACTACTTTTGATGTAACTTAGATTGAAATGTAACACTGGCAGTCTCTTTCAACACTGTAACTATTACCCCCATGTAAATGTTACAAGCATGGATATTGCACTTTATTAACATAAACATTAGTCATTTTTCAGTAAATGTTACTTGTATATTATGCAAATATCTATTCCAAGTCTGTAATTTCTGATGCTCCAGCATGCACCTCCAAATTCATTGTCCATGGCTAATTTCAGTCTAAATAGTATACCTAGAATAAAAGAAATAAAAATAATTTTCAGTATTTAAAATATTTTGCTTTCTGTGTAAAAAATGTTAAATGTTAAAATTTTAAGAAAAGATACATCTCTATTTTGCTGTCCCTTGTAAACATGTTGAAAGTTAGATGCAAATTACTGGAAAAAGTGCCATCACTAATTGAAATGAAATATTCAACCATAGGGTTAAAAAGAGAAATCAAACACTCAAAATACTCACAAGTCCTTAGAAAAAACAGCTTAGTCTTTCAACATTTTGGGAAGCTGTATATTCTGGCCTGTAATGTAATATAAAGCAACTTGATAAATTTTTAATATATCCTTTTGAAAAGGAGTTACTGAAATATTGAATTTTGTTAGGACATATATTGGAATCTGTCTGCTTTTGTCATAGTTTATAGAAAATTGATTCTGAATCTTGTTCTGAAACAAGTATATACATGTATTATCTTCTCATCTTTACAACAAACAAAAATGCAAGGTACAATCTGTGTGTACATCAGAGCATAATTAGTATTTTGAAGTTTTATTTATCAGATCTTCCTTAGGTAATTCAATTCAATTCCACAGTTACAGGTTATGTGTTTTGTGAAAGGCAAGGAAGAGTTCTAAAATACCTTCTTATTATACTGTTTGTTTTGGTGCATTCAATGTTTCAAGACACACAGTAATACTCTCTGAAATAAAAAAGTCAAAGAATAATTTATGACATAACCAATATGCATAATTGTGTGTTAATTTAATTACAGAGGTCATAATCCATAATGTTTCAGAAAATATTTCAACTTCAAGTCTCTAACACTTTCAATGCTTAGAATAAAAACAATGCCTTCATATAACCAGCATTCATCACACTACAAAGGCAAATTCATAGCAATATTATTAACAGTTTTGCAAAATATGACTGAACATCTTTTAATATTCATCAAATAAAATTTTACATTCAATCTTAGATGAAAATATAGAATAAGATGAAAATACAAGAAAATATTGAATATCTTAAATGAAAATAATCTAATTCTTAGAAGCTTTATGAATATGGCCTCAGGTTTATAGATTTAAAGTCACAAAATGAATTTCAAAGCAATTTTCTTGAATTAAAAGGTAATGTCTTGACAGGTACATGTATCAGACTGGCATTCCACTGCAGCTGCTCTTTCACTGTATAGAATGTGTCATGAGAACAGAAGTCATAACACCACTACTATATCTTGGGTCTTATAGTTGATCTGGTGTTACTCTTGCATAAATATGACAAACATTTCCTTTTATTCTAGAAAATACAGGTCAAGGAAGTTTCAAAAGGACCTTGTAATACACTGCAACCCTGGATATACAGAATATAAAATAATTATTTTAAAGCGTTTATGCCTTCAGTAGAAACAAAGTATATAGATGGTTAAAGAACTGTGGAGATTAACTTTGAAAGCCCAGTACATCATAAGAAAAATTGTGTAATGAAAATTTTACAATTATCAAAAAGACATACCTTGTTGACCACTGACCAGTTGAAGGTAACTAAATAAATCATCTCAATTCATACCATTACCTGAAATATGATACAAAACAAACACTGATTAGTGCAAGACATCACAATAATAATGTTGATAAGACCTTTACAATTTCAATCATATTCTGTTGACAATGAAGCAGACAGTGAAGCATTCTTTTATACCTGAAGGGTTTGTCTCATTTGTGAAGGACATCAGAAAAAATATTCCATATTTTAATAATCAATGAACAATATCTGCTTGCTTGTATTTGTCAAATTACTGCTTCATTACTTTCAGTAAATATGAAATATTCATATAGTGATCATGTATGCAATTCAATGAGTAGAGTCTACACACCTTTCATCAGGTTGAATCTACTGTTATAAACAAATCAGAAAAATAATGCAAAATGTAAACAGTACATGTCAGTAGATTTTTTTCTTTTGCAGTCTTATCAAGGTGAACAGTTATGACCAAAACACCACCGTTTTAAGGTAACTTGACGTGGACAACCAAGATGGCGTCACGAAATTGGGGTTGGTCACATTATTTACTCATATAGACGATATGCTGCTACATAGGTCTAAAGATGCATTTTAATAATTTAATACACACATATACAATTGTAAACATGCATTTAATTTATAAAATTATAAAATCAAATGTTCTGAAACTCACCATGAAAATTAGTCAATTTTTGTGCACATTTTGCGAAAACGTTATGTATCCAAACTGAAAATAATTTATATCCTCATATCTTTGAATATGTCCTTCAGGTGCTCCACCTATCAACAAAAGAACTTATCCTCTAAGTTTTATGCTATTTGCTCTGTAATTTCGTATATAAATTATAAATTTCAATATTTTGTTGCAAATAAATTCAGTAACAAGGGGCTATGCAATTCCAAAAATATGTTTATCGTAAAACTCACCCAGTCCTATGAACGGAAAGTGAACCCAAACATAGCTGATTTTGGGTATATTACATTATGTTTTATGACCATTGCATGTTCAAATGCAGAAATCCTCATCAAACTGGTTCTATATTGTTTGGGAGGCATCAGAAAAATCAATAAAATATACTTATCAATTACATTAAACATACATTAATTTAGTATGGCCTAAGACCCACACTTTCCATGAGATTTCCATGCAAGTCAGTGAAGTTTTGAAATTGAGGGTTTTTCAAACAGTAGCAAGCACATTTGAACTAGGACCAGATTGAAAAGATTGTAAAAGTTTTATTTAATTGAAATACAAACAATGTAGAATTACTAAGAAATGAACACAGCACTCAAAACTCTAAATATGTGAGGATGTAAAGTCTCAGAAATAAGAAAATAAAATACTTACATGTACTTGGAACTTTTTTAATGACCTTCATACACCATGCAGGTTTCAACATTTTAGGGTGTCAAACATAGAAATTTATAATTAACCAACGAAATTCCAGAGCAAATAGCATAAAACTCAATACATAAGTTCTTTTGTTCATAGGTGGAGCACCACAAGTACATATTCAAAGATATGAGGATATAAATTATTTTCAGTTTGGATATATAACTTTTCTGCAAAATGTGCACAAAAAAATGACTAGTTTTCATGGTGAGTTTCAGAACATTTGATTTTATAATTTTATAAATTAAATGCATTTTTACAATTGTATATGTGTGTATTAATGATTGACATGCATCTTTAGACCTCTGTAGCAGCATATCGTCTATACGAGTAAATAAATGTGACCAACCCAAATTTCGTGACGCCATCTTGGTTGTCCGTGTCAAGTTACCTTAAGCGTGATAAATTAACAGACATCCCTTCCCAGTCCATTTATTTTAACTTTTTATGAAATTATGTCATTATTGTTGTGGACTTCATAAACATCGTCCGGTTACTATGTATGTCCGAAGCTCTAACGATGTCAAATTTACTAATCAAGTGCTGAAAAAAATCATTCGAAAATACAGAAATGTTGAATATCTCTAATCACTACTGCAAGTTATTGTGTGTCACAGATAACTGTACCGTTGTGACACTCGTGTGTCAATAATTCTGCTTGCTTTCCATTGAAAGAGAATCGAAAGAATACTCTTTTGGTTTATTTAACACAACAAAATGGCATTTAATCTACTTACCATATAAATTCCACGTAGAAGGGTAAACAATTGTAATTATTCCACGATAAATAATCTACTTTCGTTTTCACATCCACACGTTGACAGTGGCGCCACCTATAATATTGCCTGGCAACGAGCACCTAGCTTCAAGGGAGGCTACTCGTATACGTGAAAAAGGCCAAACAAATATTATTGTTTCTTCCAAAATTCGTTTATTAGCAACTTTGCTCCGGTTTCTGGTTAGGAAAATATTAAATGGAATTAACAATTTTAATAGCTGTTATAAATTGTTAAACGGAGCAAGGGTTGCTAATAAGCGAATTTTGAGTCTGAAATGGCCGAATTCAGCAATTTTAACACGAAATGCCAGTACCGTTCGTAATTTGAACTCATTTTACACCAATACTGAGAATGTGTTAATATTAAAAACGACATAGTTCGGTAGTTTAAAGTTTTGTTTAATGAAAACTGTCGATTTTTAACACTGTCATCGATCTTTTTATTTTTCAAAAATCGGGGGCCATCTGCCTATATAAATCATACGTACGCCTTTGCTGTAGGTGACGTGACGATGATAACAGGTTGTTTCAGATTAACGAAATGTAATCAACATGTAATCAGAAAGTAATAATGGTAATGATTTAGTTATGTAATCAATCACATTTGGATTACATGCAAGTCAAACTATTTTGTTGCTGTGGTTGCTGCTATATATGGTATCTATAAACTTTACAGTTAGTCAGAACATTTTTTTTAATACAGACTAATGCAATTTGCTATTAAACTATTGATGAGATGTAACGGTCACAGGTGCAAATAAATGCTGGATACAGAATCAATTATTGATTTAATAAAATGATGATATGAGTCGTTTTTAAAAATGACACATTGAGAACAATCGAAAACTTTCATTCATTGCATGTACCCATGTAATTCCTTGTATTACCTGACCACACGCGAATTAATGAATGCAGTTATGTGGTGCAATATTTTATCTGAGCGATTACCTCGATTTTTCTTGCCAACAAATAGAAGCATGCGTACATTATCTGATTAGATTACGACTTGTTGTAAAATACTAGACATTATATTTGTATATTGTTATATTGTATAAATACCCACAATGAATTATCATGCACCCCATACAAATGTTTACTTACACCCCTACGAAGGTTTATAATGAAGTTTTGAAATCAGGCCTAGATCTTGAGGAATGCGTTGCATGTTTTAAATGTAAGTCGCAAATATACACAGAGTGAACCAGGAAGATACACCTAAACCAGATTTGCATGTCTTCGGTAGAAATTTCAAAATGTTAGTGTACGATTAAAGTATCTGTCAGTACACTTCAGGTACAATATTATCACGGGTATAGGGTAGCAACGAGAAACAATGTAATTGATGGTGTTAACGACTACAATATAAAACGAAGTACATTGTAGTACTATTTAATTCATGCTTTTAACGGAGCCATTAAAGTGACTTCCATTATTCTTATTTTTATTTTGTTCTTCGTTTTATTTCGTACTTTCTCTTTTATATCCAAAAGCTAATTTTTCAAAATTCAATACGAGAGAAAGAGGAGAGGACGAAAAAATCGCTTGTCTTTAAGTCCTACTGTGAAATCTAACTTCACACGCACTTACGTAAGTTTTTTACACTACGTATTTGCAATAATGGAGGGACGGGTGGACAATCAAATTTTACAGATGAGGAGACAAGATATTAAATTGATTTCGAAAAATTACTACGAATATTCAAGCTACGTAACTTGAAATTTCGAATTTCAAAACTGAATTCACGTCCTAGTATTTCGAGTAAAAATAACGCACCTAATACTAACGCTCTTTCGGACGCCGGAAATAGCAACATGTAAAAGTATCAATGATATGTTGATTTCGACTTGTGTAGATGTTTAATTAGATATGTAAGAAGATCTTTTAGAAATATACGGTAAGAAATTAAAGTAATCTGATAAAGTCTGCTATAGAGGTAACGAAATGTGCAACACCCTTCACGGCCCCTAGCGCAGACTCAAGCGAAACTCTATTATAAAAATTGATATGTCTCCATGGTAAGAAAGAACTTGAAATAATTACAATGTGTTCACAGAAGATTAATGGCACTTAAACAAAGGCTGATGCCATAATAAAGGTTAATCAAGTGTACAAGTTTAACACACACACATGACAACGAATCATTAGTATATCGAACCCGGTTTGACAGAGTCTAATGAAAATTGTAACTATGATCATACACGCCCTTCTCACCCCCACGAACTAGGTATACATGTATACAAAGAAAATGTACTTTTTCCTACTTCTTTATATTGAAAGATGGCGAAACTTCTGTTATGACCATTATGACCAAAAAGTGTTTTCTTCTCAAAACCTAACAATTAAGATTATTGTCGTTTAAAGGGAGAATAGAATCCAAAACAAAAGAAGACTTTTGAAGATTTACGAGTTATGTTCCTGTAGAAATGTCCTAAAGTATGTTTACCTTTGAAAGTTCACGGCATAAGAGGGACATAATGGTAGTTCTGTTTTTGGCCAGATATTTCTTTCGGAAAATCATAAAATAAAATTATAAATTTAAAGTATATTGTCAATTTACGAAGTTCGAAAAATACATATTTTTCGCATTTTCTTGTGTTTTTTTATCTTTCTTTTTTTTATTGATGAAAAGAGCTAAAATTCTAATAAAAAAATCATTTTTTCTTCCAAATGAGCGACACGACCTTTCATTATTCTTATTGAATAACGGCAAAATTACATGTAGATATTCCTTAAAGTATCATTGATAAAGTCGTTTGTATAAGTCATAACTATTGTATTACATAGCAGGTATTTTCAGTTGCAATAACAAGTTTACGTTTAAAGGGAGAATAAAATCTAAAAACAGACAGGTCCGTGAAGTTGGCAGTGGGATAGACATTGGACATTCGGATAGACATTCGAAACGAATGCAGATCTGATAGACATTAGACATTCGGATATACATTCGAAAAAATCAAGTCGAATGCAGATCTGATAGACATTAGACATTCGGATAGACATTCGAAAAACTGCGGCTGAATGCATATCTGATAGACATTAGACATTCGCATAGACATTCGAAAAAGATCAAGTTGAATGTAGATCTGATAGACATTAGACATTCGGATAGACATTCGAAAAACTGAGGCTGAATGCATATCTGATAGACATTAGACATTCGCATAGACATTCGAAAAAGATCAAGTTGAATGTAGATCTGATAGACATTAGACATTCGGACAGACATTCGAAAAACTGAGGCCGAATGCATATCTGATAGACATTAGGCATTCGCATAGACATTCGAAAAAGATCAAGTCTAATGTAGATCTGATAGACATAATGGCCCCCGTAATTTGGCTTATGCAAAATTTTTTATGTCAATTTTTTTTTCCCCCGTTTCCCCAAAGGAGGATAAGTAGAAGGTTAAAATTTGCATTTTGTTTTGGCCCGAGGTTGGGTTTTTTTTTGGGTTTTCCTTAATAAGTTTTAAATTAGTTCAATGGTTGGGGTTTTTAGGAGATTTTGGGGAAAATTTTTTAAATTTTAATAAAAAAGTTTAACTTAGTTAAAAAATTTTGGTAAATTAAAACTCAAGGTTTCCTAAAAGAGCATTAAGTTTTAAAATTTGGGTTATCCAGTTTAAGTGTGGTAAAATTTTTTTCCAACGATCGGTATTAAAATAAAAGACCGGTTTTTTTTGGGCGGGGGGTTTGGTTTGCCTTCTGAGTTGAAGTATTTGAAGAATTTGGGACAATTTGGGGTTTACAGTCCCATGATTTAGGGTGGGGTTTGGGTACGGGATTTGAAAAAAATTTTTTAGGGTTTCTTAGAATTAAAAAATTTTTGGGATTCTAGAACTAAACTATTCCCTACCAGGGAATGGGACCCAAATAGGAAATTTAGTTCCGGGGTTTTAAAAATTTTCATGGGAATCTTTTGTCTTCCCAAAGGCATTTTGGTAAGGGGAAAGAATTGCTTTTTGGGTTTTTGGGGGGTTCCTGATTGTTTGTCCTTTGGGTTTCCTTTTAAGCCTGTCTAAAGTTGAGTTATAGAAAAAGTTGGGTTGGGAGGGGGTTTTCTTCAAAAAAAAAGACAAAGTTTTTCTTAAATATTAAAATTGGTTGGTCTTGGTAAACTTCGTTTTTATTATCCCGGGGGGCCCATAGATTAGGAAAAATTTTCCTTAATCGTTTGCCAGTATTGTTTTCTTTCAAGTTGGGGCCCGGGAATGGAAACCCTTGGGGTTAAGGCCTTGGTTAATTGCCTTTAGGTTAAATTCCTTGTTAATCCAAAAGTTAAAGGTAATTATTATGGGGGTTTTTAAAGGCTTTCCCAAAAAGGGGATTGGGGAATGGGTTTTAATTTTAACTTTGTTGGCTGGTAACCCAGGAATTTTTAAATTAAAGGGTCAGTAAGGATGGTCAGCAGGGATTAAATTCGGATGGGGTTAATTAGGCCCGGGATTTAATTGTTTTGCGGGGATACAAGGGGAAAATAAATTTTTTTTGAGGAATGGTTAAATTTCCCCCTTAGGGGGCCCCCAAACCCCCGGTCCATTCCACATTTCCTTCCATTTCATCGGCAAAACAATTTCCCCGCTTTCGCTTAAAAAAACCCCCCCCCCCCCAAAACCTCCCAAAAAATTTTTCCTTAACCTTAAATTTCCCTCCCCCCAACCCCCGAAACAATCAACCCGGAATCCCCCCCGCTTTCGGCCCCTTTTTCCCCCCCAATTGTTAACCCTTTAGGTTTCCCCGGGAAGGGTTTGGTTTCTATGTTGGGAAATTATTTTAAAGGGATAAATTCATTTAGGGCAAGATATATGGAGGTAAAAATTTTTCCAAAATATAGTTTACGGGAAATGTCTAAAATAAAAGGTTGTGTTTAAAATTAATTTCATGTCAATTATCCTTAAGCTGTATTCACCCGTAAGACTGATAGGTGGATTCAAGGTTTTTGTGTCCCCTGGTTTTGCCCAAAATTTGTTAAATTTTAGTTAATTGTTACAATGGGGTTTTTGGCCCCTTGGGGTAGGTTTCCGAGTTAATTTATAAATTAAGGGACTTTTTGGTTTGATCGTTTGGGTAATTTTAAATTTCCAAGGATTTTAAAGTCATTTGAAATTAAAACCCTGGTATATACCCCAATTTCCTTTCCCGGTGAAACAAAAGTGATCTTTTAGGCCCGGGTTTTTCCTCCCAAAGGGGTTTTATGTGAAGGTTTTGGGGGGTTTTTTGGGCCCTGGTTAGGTTCCCGAGAATTATTAAAAGTTTTCTCTTAAATTAGGGGCGGGGTTTTTTACATATCCAAAATTTCAATAAACCCAAAAAAAGGGTTTATGGCTTAAAATAAAGGGGTTTTACTCCCAAAAGGCCGTAAGGGACCAAATTAAGTTTTTGGGCCAGGCCTTTTGCCATTTGTTCCGGTTTTGGCCAGGGTAGGTGCCTGGTTTTGGCTGGTTTTTCCCCTTTTTAAACTTTAAAGGAAAAAAGGGGGATTTTAAAATTTCCGGGTTTCAATGAAAAAATATTAAAATTTCCTTTTGCTAGAAAATTAAAGGGTTCCGGGGAAAACAAATTTCGCAGCAGAAAAGTAAGATTTTAAACCCAAAGGGTGTTGCCCAAAAAGGTTCTTAAATTTTTTTGGGGGGGAAAGGCAGTTTTTAGGGGGGTTTTGGGTTTTTCTTTTGAGGTTTTTTAAAAAAGGTTTGGGGGTTTTCCAAGGTAAAAGGGGGGAATTTAAAAGGAAAAAAGAATGTTTAAATAATTTAAATTTCGTTTCCAAGCTTAAAGTAGCATAAATGTTTTGTAAATGCCAATTCTTTTTCCCAAAATTTTTGGGGAAAAATTTCAAGGTTAAGTCGGGCAGGGGAAATTTCTTGAAAATTTCGGTTTTCCCCTTTTGGAAGATTGTGTTTTTAGGTTCCCGAAAACCCGGAATTTAACCAAAAATTATATTCTGTTTTAAATTCAAAATTTCGGGCCAGGAAAAGCAAGCAAAACCCAAATGGGTTTCCATTTGCTTGTTTTTCTTTAAAATCTTTTCCATTCCAAGGTCGGATCGGGGGAGGGTCTTTTTAATTTTGGATTTTCCCTTTTATTAAAAATTTGTTTGGGTATAAATTCGGGGACCAACCGGAAAGGGAAATTTAAAATTTTAAAATTATTCGAATTTTGTTTAAAAAAAGGGGTTTGAGGCCCAAAAACCAAGGTGGTTTTGGACCAATTTTGGGCCCTTTTGGGTTCCAAGTTTATCGGGCAAAGGGGTTCCGGTGTTAAGTGGCAGGGAAAAATTTAATTTATTTGGACTGTTTTTTTTTGGGGGGGGTTTTTGTTAAATTTAAATTGGTAAACTTCCGGAAAGTTTAAGGTGGTTTTAATGGTTAATTTTAGCCAAAGATCGTCAAAAAAAATGTAGGTTTAATTGATTCGTTTCCCAAAAGTAAGGAACTTTTTTGGCCTTAGGTAAGGGGAATTTTGGGTTTCCCCGGTAAATTTCCGAGAAATTTACTGTTAAATTTAAAATTTTGGGGGGTTTTTTAGTTCGGAGCTTAAAAAAAGCCAAATTTCCCGGGCCAAAAAAGGGGTTTTTCAAGCAAGCTAAAGAATGTAAAATTTAAGTTGGGGTTATTGGGTTCCCTTGAATCCTTAATTTTCAAAAGGATGGCAGTGGGGAAATTGGTCAATTTTAATTAAACACGGTTTTTCCCCCCTGATTAAAATTCTTTAAAGCCAAATTAAGGTTCAGGTTTTCATTGGTTAGGGTTTTGAAATTTTCAAGGGCAGCTTTTTTTGGATTGATAAAGGGGTTATCTGGTTAAAGTCGGGGTGGTAATGGTTTCCCAAAAAATTTTTGGTTTCTTTAAAAATAGGTTTTTGTCAACTTAAGGGCCACGAAATATTAAGGAGTTTTGGTCTATTAAGATATATTGGTTCTTTTTCAGTTCCCAAGGTGCGAGAGGAACGAATTGCACAATTTGTTAGACTGTTTGTGTTGTCTCTGTTAAGGATCTTGAGTAATTGATTAAGGGTTATGCGTCGGTGACTTGGAGTCGTATAATTGAGTAATTTACAGATACAATTTTTTTCGCAAAAAAGTAGGGTGGGTAAGTTAAGTTAAAAGCTTATCAAGCGCGTTAGGTCCCTTTTGAAGCTTATTGTGTACCTAAATTGGGGTCATTTTGGTTCCCAAACGGTACGTCATGCAGGACTAAATATTCAAGTGTTTTTAGTCCACGTGTATTTCCTGATGTTGAGGTAATTTGTTTAACAATGAGGTTAGGTCCATGTTGGATGGTTTGATTGATAAATTCGGCAATTTTTTCTTTCATAAATAAAAATATTGGGATTTCTTTACGCATAGTGGTCATGAGTATACATGAAATTTAATTGGGTCAATCCATATTTTCAGTGGTTTTTGCCTAAGCGTGGTATCTAGTCAAGAAGATTTAAAGGTAATTCGGCCGGTGTTATGTGTTCCCCGATGCTTAGTTCCTATTAGTGACTACAATTTGAGGGTTCTGTTCTGGGTTCGGCAGTGGTATTGGGGTAAATCATTATAAGACATTTTCAAACGTTGATATGAAATAAATGTGTGGTTTGGTTTAAACTTCCCAGGATACTAAAGGACTAAATGATATATTGGTGTTAGAATGAATGGGGTATCTTAGTTTCCAAGATCGATAATTCAAGGCGAAAAAATTAAAGTGGTTTATGGGAGTGGCTTAGTGTTTGTCCCCCCAGTTGAAGGTATAACTTTAAGTTAACTTATAATTGGGGTAGGCCGATTCGTGCATGGTCGGGCAGGGGTTCAACGGGGTAAATCATATTCAGACAAATTTTACTTTTATATAAAATGATGGTGCTGGGTTTATCTTTTAAGCTTATCAAAGCTCAATTAGAGGGCTAAGATTGAAAGCTGTATTCGGGCTCCCTTTCAGGTCATTTTAAAAGATCGATAAAGAATCGTTATGTGTTTATCCCGTGGTTTGGTTTCCCGATATTGAGTATTGGTCTGATCTAATTTGAGGGGTAATTTCGGTATTGGCAGGGTATTCATGGTAAAAAAAAATGTTTATCTCTTGAATAAAGATATGTGTGGGATTCTTGATTACATATTGGGTCAGAATGAGGATGTTAGCTTAATTCGGGTTTAATAGAAATCATCTTTTTAAAAAGTGTCGGTAGGCGAAAGACTTAAATGTGTTAACAGTGGAATGGTTGCCCTGTTGAGGTACTTAATAAGTTAAATTTAGGGTTTGGCATGATTGAGGTGCGGTTATTCGGAGTAAAATTTCCAGAATTTATAGTTCTTAAATAAAGCTTGTAATTTGGTTAAAGCTTATGCATGGTCAGCTAGGATCAACGTTTTAAAGAGAATCCTTCTAATGAAAGAGGGTGGTTTTTTTCCCAAGCATCGTTTCAAGGAGGACAAAGATTATGGTTTGTGGGGCAGTGTTGCCTCGATGTAAGGTATCTTTGAATTCTATCCAATTAAGGTAAGGGTCGGTGCATTTGGGGGACGTAATGAAAAATCCTATTAGAAATGTTTCATACTTGATAAATAAATATGGTTGGGATTTTTTCAGCTTCGCAATCGAGTAATCAGTATAACATTTAAACCTTGATGGGTTTGCGATTATGAGTTTAATTTTTTCAAAGGTCCGAGTCAGGGAGAATCGGCAATTGTTTTATTAGTGGTATTTTTCCCCTGATGAGAATTGGTGATTAAATTTAGGGTTACGCGGTCACTGGTGGCGGGGTTTAATTCGAGTAATTATACAGAATTTTTGTATCTAAATTAAAGATGGTTGGGAAAAATTTACAAGTTATCGGAAGCAAAAGATACGATTTGAGTGATTGGTTACCTAATAATTTGGATGTATCTCACTTAAAGGGGTATAGCGAGAAGAAATATTACAGTGTTTTCTTGGGCCAGGATGTTGCCCGGTGAAATCTTAAGTTTTTGATCAGTGGGACTGCCCTTGTGCTGGTTCGGGGTAGATCATTAAATTATATAATTCACCAATGTGTTACGAATAAAAATATTGGTTATGAGTTTCAAGTTTGACCAGTAAAGGACCTAAATTAATTCTTAGTTCGGCTGACTAGAATGGGTCAATTTTTCATGAACCATAGAAAGAGCAATTTCTTAAATGTTTAAGGGCAGTGCTTATTTTTCCCCTATGTGGGTATGAATTTTCTCTAATTAGTATTTGCCATTGCTTTGAGTACGTTCGGGAAAACATCGGCAATGATTATTATAGAAATTTAAAAGTGCTTATTATTAGGCTTCAGTTACTAGTTGAAAGCTTCACAATTGAATTTAAAATCGGGCGCTATGACCAAAATTGGTAATTCTTTTTTCCCAAACTCGTATCAGCAGAAAAAGATGCATTAATTTTTATTGGCACGGCTTGGTTTGTCCCCATGATTTGAAGCCTTGAATGCTTTGGGGTTACATGGCCGATTCGGTCTGGTTCGGCGGGGGGAATCGGAGTAAAATATTCACAGGCAAATTTCTATACGTGTTAAAAAAAAAGATGGTGTGGTGTATTGGCAACTTATAGCGTCGAATGAGGACCCCCGATTGGCTTAGTTGGGCTGCTATGACTAAGATAATTTTTTCTCCCAAATCTTTTCTATAACGTAGCATATGAAAGAAAACGTTAAGTGTGGGGTTACTTAGAGCGTTCACAAGTTTTCCCCCTGATGCTTACAGGTTAAATGAGTAATCTACTACATATTGAGGTGTAATTGGGCCTGCGTGACTAAGGTTGGTCAGGGTATTTATTGGAGTAATCCCAAAGCCATCAGTATACTAGTTGCAGACGAAAAATCAGATTACAGTGTGTTTTAATGTCGGCCAACGTGGCTTGCTTTTGTCCTCCCTGATGTTGAAGGATACCTTGAAGTTAATGCTATGATCTAGAATTTTGGGTTACATGGCCAATTCGGTTTTTAGGGTTTTCCCACAGGGCACGGTATAACGGGGTAAATCATACAGAGCAAATGTTTCTATGTTGTATTTAATGGGAAAGGTGGCTGGTGTTTCTTATGAGGTTACCAAGTTACGCTCGACTCACAAATTTAGGACATCCACCGATATTTTGAAGCTAGTATCGGGCTGCTATGACTAAAATATTATGTCAGTGGCAAATTCTTTTCATCTTCCAAAGAGCAACTATACAGTAAGGTGGATCGAAATTCGCATTACAATGTGTTTATGTCGGGCCACGGTGGCTTAGTGTTTGGTACCTCCCTGATGTTGAAGATCTTTGAATTGGCTTGCTCTGACCTAAATTTGAGGGATTACATGGCATTCGGCGCATGGTATCGGGCAGGGTGACGGTATCAAATCGGAGTAAAATCATATATTAACAGGGCAAATGGCTTATTGTTTCCCTCCGAGTTGAAGAATAATTGATTATGCTTGATCTACTTAGAGGTTACAAGGCTATCCGCATGATGGCTCGCGAAGAGGTCACACGTATTGAAACTTGTAATTAGGGCTGCTATGACAAGATATTTTTCAGTGGTCAATTTTAAATTCAGAAGCGTATCGGTATACGTGTCAAGGCAGAACGAAAATCGCATTACAAGTGTTTGTAATGCGGCCACGGTGGCTTATGTGTTTGGCTGCCTCCTGATTAGAAGTATAACTTTGAAGTTTCTCTGATCTACATTTGGGGTACATGGAAGAATTCGGTGCACAGGTTGGGGAGGGGCGTCACGGAGTAAATCATATATTCACGAGCAAATGTTTTCTATACGTTGCTAGAAAATAAAAGTTAGGTGCTGGGTGTTTTAAATTTGAGCTTTCACAAGTTGCCGCATAGGACGTCTCAGGCGTAAAATGGATACTCAAGATATTGAAAGCCTTAGTTTTGTGCTATGACATAAGATATATGGTCAGTGGTAATTCTTTTCGCTTCCCAAAGCTATCCGTATACGGGCTCAAGGAGGAACGAAATCGCATTAAAGCTTAGTTTATGTCGGGCCTCGGTGGGTTATGTTTTGCCTCCTGATTGTGAAGTAAACCTTTGAGTTAATGCTCGATCACGAATATTAGGTGTACATGGCCGATTCGTGACTGTTCGGGCAGGGTTATGGTATCAATTCGGAGTAAATATTTTCACAGGCGAAATGTTTTCTATACGTTGCATATGAAAAATAAAAGATATGGTGCTGGGTGATTACTTAGAGCTTTCACAAAGCTTATCCGCATAGGACTCAGCGTAATGAGGACCTCACACGATTATTGAAAGCCCTTTGTAATTCGGGCTGCTATGACCTAAGATATATGTCAGTGGTCAATTCTTTTCAGTCTTCCCAAAGCGCATCGGTATACGAGTCAAGGCAGGAACGAAAATCGCATTACAAGTGTGTTTTAATGTCGGGCCACGGTGGCTTATGTGTTTGTCCCTCCCTGATGTTGAAGGTATACCTTTGAAGTTAATGCTCTGATCTACAATTTGAGGGGTTACATGGCCGATTCGGTGCACTGGTTCGGGCAGGGTGACGGTATCAATTCGGAGTAAAATCATATATTCACAGAGCAAATGTTTTCTATACGTTGCATATGAAAAATAAAAGATATGGTGCTGGGTGATTACTTAGAGCTTTCACAAAGCTTATCCGCATAGGACTCAGCGTAAATGAGGACCTCACACGATATTGAAAGCCTTAGTAATTCGGGCTGCTATGACCTAAGATATATGTCAGTGGTCAATTCTTTTCAGTCTTCCCAAAGCGCATCGGTATACGAGTCAAGGCAGGAACGAAAATCGCATTACAAGTGTGTTTTAATGTCGGGCCACGGTGGCTTATGTGTTTGTCCCTCCCTGATGTTGAAGGTATACCTTTGAAGTTAATGCTCTGATCTACAATTTGAGGGGTTACATGGCCGATTCGGTGCACTGGTTCGGGCAGGGTGACGGTATCAATTCGGAGTAAAATCATATATTCACAGAGCAAATGTTTTCTATACGTTGCATATGAAAAATAAAAGATATGGTGCTGGGTGATTACTTAGAGCTTTCACAAAGCTTATCCGCATAGGACTCAGCGTAAATGAGGACCTCACACGATATTGAAAGCCTTAGTAATTCGGGCTGCTATGACCTAAGATATATGTCAGTGGTCAATTCTTTTCAGTCTTCCCAAAGCGCATCGGTATACGAGTCAAGGCAGGAACGAAAATCGCATTACAAGTGTGTTTTAATGTCGGGCCACAGTGGCTTATGTGTTTGTCCCTCCGTGATGTTGAAGGTATACCTTTGAAGTTAATGCTCTGATCTACAATTTGAGGGGTTACATGGCCGATTCGGTGCACTGGTTCGGGCAGGGTGACGGTATCAATTCGGAGTAAAATCATATATTCACAGAGCAAATGTTTTCTATACGTTGCATATGAAAAATAAAAGATATGGTGCTGGGTGATTACTTAGAGCTTTCACAAAGCTTATCCGCATAGGACTCAGCGTAAATGAGGACCTCACACGATATTGAAAGCCTTAGTAATTCGGGCTGCTATGACCTAAGATATATGTCAGTGGTCAATTCTTTTCAGTCTTCCCAAAGCGCATCGGTATACGAGTCAAGGCAGGAACGAAAATCGCATTACAAGTGTGTTTTAATGTCGGGCCACGGTGGCTTATGTGTTTGTCCCTCCCTGATGTTGAAGGTATACCTTTGAAGTTAATGCTCTGATCTACAATTTGAGGGGTTACATGGCCGATTCGGTGCACTGGTTCGGGCAGGGTGACGGTATCAATTCGGAGTAAAATCATATATTCACAGAGCAAATGTTTTCTATACGTTGCATATGAAAAATAAAAGATATGGTGCTGGGTGATTACTTAGAGCTTTCACAAAGCTTATCCGCATAGGACTCAGCGTAAATGAGGACCTCACACGATATTGAAAGCCTTAGTAATTCGGGTGCTATGAAAACCCAAGATATATGTCAGTGGTCAATTCTTTTCAGTCTTCCCAAAGCGCATCGGTATACGAGTCAAGGCAGGAACGAAAAACGCATTACAAGTGTGTTTTAATGTCGGGCCCCGGTGGCTTATGTGTTTGTTTCCCCCCCTGATGTTTAAGGTATACCTTTTAAGTTAATGTCTGATCTACAAATTTTAGGGGTTACATGGCCGATTCGGTGGCACTGGTTCGGGGAGGGGTGACGGTATCAATTCGGAGTAAATCATATATTCACAGAGCAATGTTTTCTATACGTTTTCATATGAAAAAAAAAAGATATGGTGCTGGGTGATTCTTAGGCTTTCACAAAGCTTATCCGCATAGGACTCAACGTAAATGAGGACCTCACCCGATATTGAAAGCCTTAGTAAGTCGGGCGGCTACGACCTAAGATATATGTCAAATGGGCAATTCTTTTCAGTCTTCCAAAGCGCATCGGTATACGAGTCAAGGCAGGAACGAAAATCGCATTACAAGTGTGTTTTAATGTCGGGCCACGGTGGCTTATGTGTTTGTCCCTCCCTGATGTTTAAGGTTACCTTTGAAGTTAATGCTCTGATCTACAAATTTGAGGGGTTACATGGCGATTCGGTGCACTGGTTCGGGCAGGGTGACGGTATCAATTCGGAGTAAATTTATATATTCACAGAGCAAATGTTTTTCTATACGTTGCATATTTAAAAATAAAAGATATGGGGGCTGGGTGATTACTTAGAGCTTTCACAAAGCTTATCCGCATAGGACTCAGCGTAAATGAGGACCTCACACGATATTGAAAGCCTTAGTAATTCGGGCTGCTATGACCCAAGATATATGTCAGTGGTCAATTCTTTTCAGTTTCCCCGTAGCAAAGGCGCATCGGTATTCGAGTCAAGGCAGGAACGAAAATCGCATTACAAGTGTGTTTTAATGTCGGGCCACGGTGGCTTTTTGTGTTTGTCCCCCCCTGATGTTGAAGGTATACCTTTGAAGTTAATGCTTGATCTACATTTGAGGGGTTTTCATGGCCCATTCGGTGCACTGGTTCGGGCAGGGTGACGGGATCAATTCGGAGTAAAATCATATATTCCAGAGCAAATGTTTTCTATCGTTGATATGAAAATAAAAGATATGGTGCTGGGGTGATTTTCTTAGAGCTTTCACAAAGCTTATCCGCATAGGACTCAGCGTAAATGAGGACTCACACGATATTGAAAGCCTTAGTAATTCGGGCTGCTAGACCTAGATATATGTCAGTGGTCAATTCTTTTCAGTCTTCCCAAAAACGATCGGTTTTACGAGTCAAGGCAGGAACGGGAAAAACGCATTTTTAAGGTGTTTTAATGGGCGGGCCACGGTGGCTTATGTGTTTGTCCCTCCCTGATGTTGAAGGTATACCTTTGAAGTTAATGCTCTGATCTACAATTTGAGGGGTTACATGGCCGATTCGGTGGCACTGGTTCGGGCAGGGTGACGGTATCAATTCGGAGTAAAATTTATATATTCACAGAGCAATTTTTTTCTATACGTTGCATATGAAAAATAAAAGATATGGTGCGGGGTGATTACTTAGGGGCTTTCACAAAGCTTTTTCCGCATAGGACTCAGCGTAATTGAGGACCTCACACGATATTGAAAGCCTTAGTAATTCGGGCTGCTATGACCCAGATATATGTCAGTGGTCAATTCTTTTCAGTCTTCCAAAGCGCATCGGTATACGAGTCAGGCAGGAACGAAAATCGCATTACAAGTGTGTTTTAATGTCGGGCCGGTGGCTTATGTGTTTGTCCCTCCCCGATGTTTTAAGGTATACCTTTGAAGTTAAAGCTCTGATCTACAATTGAGGGGTTACATGGGCCGATTCGGTGCACTGGTTCGGGCAGGGGTGACGGTATCAAATTTGGAGTAAAATCATATATTCACAGAGCAAATGTTTTCTATACGTTGCATATGAAAATAAAAGATATGGTGCGGGTGATTACTTAGAGCTTTCACAAAGTTATCCGCATAGGACTCAGCGTTAAATGAGGGGCCTCACACGATATTGAAAGCTTAGTAATTCGGGTGCTATGGGCCTAAAATATATGTCAGTGGTCAATTCTTTTCAGTCTTCCAAAGCGCATCGGTATACGAGTCAAGGCAGGAACGAAAATCGCATTACAAGTTTTGTTTTAATGTGGGCACGGTGGCTTATGTGTTTGGGCCCCCCCTGATGTTGAAGGTATACCTTTGAAGTTATGCTCTGATCTACAATTTGAGGGGTTACATGGCCGATTCGGTGCACTGGTTCGGGCAGGGTGCGGTATCAATTCGGAGTAAAATCATATATTCACAGAGCAAATGTTTTCTTACGTTGCATATGAAAAATAAAAGATATGGTGCTGGGTGGGTTACTTAGAGCTTTCACAAAGTTATCCGCATAGGACTCAGCGTAAATGAGGACCTCACACGATATTGAAAGCCTTAGTAATTCGGGCTGCTATGACCTAAGTATATGTCAGTGGGCAATTCTTTTCAGTCTCCCAAAGCGCATCGGTTACGAGCAAGGCAGGAACGAAAATCGCATTACAAGTGTGTTTTAATGTCGGGCCACGGTGGCTTATGTGTTTGTCCCCCCTGATGTTGAAGGTATACCTTTGAAGTTAATGCTCTGATCTACAATTTGAGGGGTTACTGGCCGATTCGGTGCACTGGTTCGGCAGGGTGACGGTATCAATTCGGAGTAAATCAATATTCACAGAGCAAATGTTTTCTATACGTTGCATATGAAAAATAAAAGATTATGGTGCTGGGTGATTACTTAGAGCTTTCACCCAAAACTTATCCGCATAGGACTCAGCGTAAATGAGGGCCTCACACGATATTGAAAGCCTTAGTAATTCGGGCTGCTATGACCTAAGATATATGTCAGTGGTCAATTCTTTTCAGTCTTCCAAAGCGCATCGGTATACGAGTCAAGGCAGGAACGAAAATCGATTACAAGTGTGTTTTAATGTCGGGCCACGGTGGCTTATGTGTTTGTCCCTCCCCGATGTTGAGGTATACCTTTGAAGTTAATGCTCTGATCTACAATTTGAGGGGTACATGGCCGATTCGGTGCACTGGTTCGGGCAGGGTGACGGTATCAATTCGGAGTAAATATATATTCACAGAGCAAATGTTTTCTATACGTTGCATATGAAAAATAAAAGATTGGTGCTGGGTGATTACTTAGAGCTTTCACAAAGCTTATCCGCATAGGACTCGCGTAAATGGGGGACCCACACGATATTGAAAGCCTTAGTAATTCGGGCTGCTATGACCCAAGATATATGTCAGTGGTCAATTCTTTTCGTCTTCCCAAGGCATCGGTATACGAGTCAAGGCGGGAACGAAAATCGCTTAAAGTGGGGTTTTAATGTCGGGCCACGGGGCTTATGTGTTTGTCCTCCCTGATGTTGAAGGTATACCTTTGAAGTTAATGCTCTGATCTACAAATTTGGGGTTACTGGCCGATTCGGTGCATGGTTCGGGCAGGGTGACGGTATCATTCGGAAATAAAATTCATATATTCACAGAGCAATTTTTTTATACGTTGCATATGAAAAATAAAAGATATGGTGCTGGGTGATTCTTAGAGCTTTCACAAAGCTTATCCCCATAGGACTCAGCGTAAATGAGGACCTCACACGATATTGAAAGCCTTAGTAATTCGGGCTGCTATGACCCAAGATATATGTCGTGGTCAATTCTTTTCAGTCTTCCCCAAAACGCATCGGTATTTCGAGTCAAGGCAGGAACGAAAATCGCATTACAAGTGTGTTTTAATGTCGGGCCACGGTGGCTTATGTGTTTGTCCCTCCCTGATGTTGAAGGTTACCTTGAAGTTAATGCTCTGATCTACAATTTGAGGGGTTACATGGCGATTCGGTGCACTGGTTGGGCAGGGGTGACGGGTTTAATTCGGAGTAAAATATATATTTACAGAGCAAATGTTTTCTATACGTTGCATATGAAAAATAAAAGATATGGTGCTGGGTGATTACTTAGAGCTTTCACAAAGCTTATCCGCATTTGGATCCGTAAATGAGGACCCCACACGATATTGAAAGCCTAGTTATTCGGGCTGCTATGACCTAAGATATATGTCAGTGGTCAATTCTTTTCAGTCTTCCCCAAAGCGCATCGGTATACGGGGGAAGGCAGGAACGAAAATCGCATTACAAGTGTGTTTTAATGTCGGGCCCCGGTGGCTTATGTGTTTGTCCCTCCCTGATGTTGAAGGTTACCTTTGAAGTTAATGCTCTGATTACAATTTGGGGGGGTTACATGGCCGATTTTGGTGCACTGGTTCGGGCAGGGTGACGGTATCAATTCGGAGTAAAAATCATATATTCACAGAGCAAATGTTTTCTATACGTTGCATATGAAAAAATAAAAGATATGGTGCTGGGTGATTACTTAGAGCTTTCACAAAGCTTATCGCATAGGACTCAGCGTAAATGAGGACCTCACACGATATTGAAAGCCTTAGTAATTCGGGTGCTATGACCTAAGATAATGTCAGTGGTCAATTCTTTTCGTCTTCCAAAGCGATCGGATACGATCAGGCAGGAACGAAAAAACGCATTACAAGTGTGTTTTTTAAGTCGGGCCCCGGTGGTTATGTGTTTCCCTCCCCGATGTTTAAAATATACCTTTGAAGTTAATGCTCTGATTACAATTTTGGGGGGTTTAAAGGGCCCATTCGGTGCCTGGTTCGGGGGGGTGACGGTATCAATTTTGGAGTAAAATATATATTCACAGGCAAATGTTTTCTATCGTTGCATAGAAAAAAAAAAAGTAGGTGTGGGTGATTACTTAGAGCTTTTACAAAGTTTCGATAGGACTCAGCGTAAATGAGGACCTACACGTATTTAAAGCCCTTTGTAATTCGGGCTGTATGACCAAGATATATGTCGTGGTCAATTCTTTTCGTCTTCCAAAACGCATCGGTTTTTCGGGCAGGCAGGAACGAAAACGCATTACAAGGTGTTTTAAAGTCGGGCCAGGTGGCTTATGTGTTGTCCCCCCTATGTTGAAAAGGTATACCTTTTAAGTTAATGCTTGATCTACCCAATTTTAGGGGGGTTTCATGGCCGATTTGGTGCACTGGGTTCGGGCAGGGTGCGGGATCAAATTGGAGTAAAATATATATTCACAGAGAATTTTTTTCTATACGTTGCATATGAAAAATAAAAGTATGGGCTGGGTGATTACTTGAGCTTTACAAAGTTATCCGCATAGGATCAGCGTAAAATGGGACCTCCAGATATGAAAGCCCTTGTAATTCGGGCTGCTATGGGGGCCCCAAAATATATGTAAATGGTCATCTTTTCAGTCTTCCCAAAGGCACGGTATACGGTCAAGGGAGGAACGAAAAACGTTAAAAGTGTGTTTTTAAAGTCGGGCCCCGGTGGCTTTGTGTTTGTCCTCCCCATGTTGAAGGTTTTCCTTTGAAGTTAATGCTCTATCTCAATTTGAGGGGGTTTCATGGCCCATTTGGTTGCATGGTTCGGGCAGGGTGACGGTATCAAATTTGGATAAAATCATTTTCACAGAGCAATGTTTTCTATACGTTTATATGAAAAATTAAAAAAATTGGTGGGTGTTTTTCTTTGAGCTTTCACAAAGCTTATCCGATAGGACTCAGCGTAAAGGGACCCCACACGAATTGAAAGCCCTTTGTAATTGGGGTGTTGACTAAGATATTCAGTGGTCAATTCTTTCGTTTCCCCCAAAACGATCGGTATTAGAGTCAAGGAGGAACGGAAAATGCATTCAAGTGTGTTTAATGCGGGCCCGGTGGTTTGGTTTGTCCCTCCTGGGTTGAAGGTATACCCTTTTAAGTTAATGCTCGATTTACAATTTTGGGGGGTTTCTGGCCGATTCGGTGCACGGTTCGGGCGGGTGACGGTTCAATTCGGAGTAAAATCAAATTTTTTACGAGAAATGTTTTTTATACGTTGCATATGAAAAAAAAAAGATTTGGTGCTGGGTGATTACTTAGAGTTTCACAAGCTTATCCGCATAGGATTTAGCGTAAATGGGACTAACGATTGAAGCCTTTTGTAATTTTGGGCTGCTATGACCTAAATATTTGGCAGTGGTCAATTCTTTTAGTCTTCCCCAAAACGCACGGTTAGATCAAGGCAGGAACGAAATGCTTACAAGTGTGTTTTAAAGTCGGGCCACGGTGGTTAGTGTTTGTCCCTCCCCGGGGGGTTTTTAAGGAACCTTTGAAGTTAAAACTTGATCTACAATTTGAGGGGTTACATGGCGATTCGGGCACTGGTTTGGGGAGGGTGACGGTATAATTCGGGAAAATAATATTACAGAGCAAATGTTTTTTATACGTTGATATGAAAAAAAAAGATATGGGCTGGGGGGATTCTTAGAGCTTTCAAAAAAGCTTATCCCCTTGGCTCAGCGTAAATGAGGACTCAAGTATTGAAAGCCTTAGTAATTCGGGCTTTTCTTTGACTAAATAATGTCAGTGGTCAATTCTTTTAGTTTCCCCAAAAGGATCGGTATTCGAGTCAAAGGGAGGAACGAAAATCGATTAAAATGTGTTTTAATGTCGGGCCCCGGTGGCTTATGTGTTTGTCCCTCCCCGGGTGTTGAAAGGGATACCCTTTTAAATTAATGCTCTGATTACAATTTGAGGGGTTACAGGGGCCCCATTCGGGGGCACTGGTTCGGGCAGGGTGCGGTATCAATTCGGAGTAAAATTTATTAAAAGAGCAAAATGTTTTCTAACGTTGATATGAAAAATAAAAGATTGGTGTGGGTGATTATTAGAGCTTTCCAAAGCTTTGCATAGGATAAACGTAAATGAGGCCTCACACGATATTGAAAGCCTTAGAATTCGGGTGCTATGACCTAAGATTATGTTTTGGTCAATTTTTTTTCAGTTTCCCCAAAAGGGATGGTTACGGTCAAGGGAGGAACGAAAATCGCATTCAAGTGTGTTTTTAAAGTCGGGGACGGTGGCTTAGTGTTTGTCCCTCCCCATGTTGAAGGTTTACCTTTGAAAGTTAAAGCTCGATCTACATTTGAGGGTTACATGCGTTCGGGCACTGGTTCGGGAGGGTGACGGGATCAATTCGGAGTAAAATCATTATTACGGGCAAAGTTTTTTATCGGTTTTATATGAAAAATAAAAAAAATTTTGGTGTGGGGTGATTACTTAGAGCTTTCCAAAAACTTATCCGCATGGACTCAGCGTAAAAGAGGACCTCACACGATATTAAAGCCTTAGTAATTGGGCTGCTATGACCTAAAATTATGTCAGTGGTCAATTCTTTTCATCTTCCAAAGCGATCGGTAACGAGTCAAGGCAGGAAACGAAAATCGCATTACAAGTGTGTTTTAATGTCGGGCCACGGTGGTTATGTGTTTGTCCCTCCCTGATGTTTAAGGGATACCCCCTTTAAGTTAAGTTGATCACAAATTTTGGGGGGACATGGCCGTTCGGGTTTTCCTGGTTCGGGCCAGGGGGACGGTATCTTTTGGGTTAAAATCATATATTTACGGCAATGTTTTCTATAGTTGCATATGAAAAATAAAAAAATATGGTGTGGGGTGTTACTTTGAGCTTTCACAAAGCTTTTCCGATGGACTCAGGTAAAGAGGACCTCCACGTTTGAAAAACCTTTGTAATTCGGGCGCTTGACCTAAGATATTGTCAGGGGCAATCTTTTCAGTTTTCCCCAAAGGCTCGGTTACGAGTCAAGGCAGGAACGAAAAAACGCATTCAAGGTGTTTTAATGTCGGGCCCGGTGGCTTATGTGTTTGTCCCTCCCCGATGTTTAAGGTATACTTTTAAGTTAATGCTCTGATTACAATTTGGAAGATTTTCTTTCAGAAAACAATGTGAGATGTTCATCGGGTTTATGGTAGTAGTGGTTTGGAGCCACGACAAATGTTTAAGATTGGATCTATGCATAGGTGATGCAAACAGAAACTACAGGATGCAAATTTACAGTCAGCTTAACACCAGGCCTGGATCCATTACTGATCGAGGGGCCCATCCCCCCAGTTGGGCTGCAGAAGTGAGTGACCTATACTCAATCAAAGAAGCAAGCTATGTTTTGGCTTTGGAATTTTTTTTTTCTCAGAATTTAGACCCAGATTGCACCAGGGGCCACCATGTTTCAATATCTGGATTTCAAGTTATCAGGGGGAAAGCCCCTGACACCCCCTCCACATCAAGAGGGGAGATGGACTTATTAAATTCGATTTCGTCCGTGTGTCTATCCGTCCGTGTAATTTCGTGTCCGGTTCATGACTCATGACATAATATCAGGGGATTTATTTAAAATCTTTGCCCGTGGTTACTCCTTTGGCCACTTTGTCTTGGTGAGTTATTTCCCTTTATTTAGGCCTTTGTCGACTGTGTGTATCAGTTTATGATCACATGTTCGATTTTTCGTATGGAATAGTTTTTTTTTTGCTACATTGAAGAACTCCGTTTATAGGCATTCAATACTAAGTCACATTTTAAAGAGCACACTCTAAAGCCTTATCACAGTTAAAGTCTGTGGACTCTGTGTTAGGACCGTTTGATCAGAAAAAATAAGCGGTACTAAATACAGGGTTCCATACGCTGTCACAGAGTTGAAAATATGAAAACTAGGATTCAGAATTATGCGTCTGATTGATAAATTCTTAATAATGTCGATATGTGTTTATATTAAATAAATGAAGTGATTACAAGTTATTGTCTTTATTATTTAGTTAATAACTTTTATTTTAAATTCAGAGTATTACATCCAGCACTTTGTTGGAAAACACACATAACTGGGGTGATTTAGTCATGGACATGGCATGTTGCTTCTTCCTGGATATACTGCAGTTTCACACGAACGCCCAATATCTCACATTCACACGTGCTTTAAGAGTATTGCAGAAAATTACACAATGAAGGTTGGTGGTTTTCAAAATGGAGATAGCTGCATATATCAGTCATTCTTTGAAGATACTCTTCACATATACTTCTTAAGGGGACGTTCATGAAATCCGGGAGTATAACTTATTGCCGAAGCTTTACTGTTTATTTTTTATTCAAATAGAAAGCTTAAAATTTTTGGTCAAATTTACTGAATGTTGTTACTTTAACTTCAAAAGAAATTAATTTAAATGCATTTAGAAACCACAAAAGTAGTCTTTATTTAAGTTTATAGTTACGATTCATGCGCGCATGCCAAAAAAACAAAGTTCAGCCGAATTTCAAAATCAACCTCAGTTAACATCATCTGTAGCTCTCATAATTACAGCTGCTTTGATTCATTTCAGTACATTATTTAAGAAAATAATGGAAAGTGTCACTGACACTTAAGAATTGGTCCACTTCTTGGACGGTACCATTAGTCAAGCTGAAGTGATGAAGCGCTGGAACACCATCAGTTGACTTGGTGTTCCACAATTACATATTGTCAATTTTGTTAATGGTACTTCTTGTTGAAGTTGGTATGTTACACTTAGAGTTAAAAGACGAGAAATTGAGAATCTATATATCATTTTTCTAATTACAGGGTAACTCTTTCACCCAGTTCTGTATCTACAAATGGACAATAGCGAGCGTACAAGTAAGTAGCGATATGTGTTCGGATTTTGTGGAAGCTTTGGTTAGGCTCAATGTCTTCAATGATGTAAGTTCCTTTTCTATCTAGCATAGGACTCACTGTGCTCTGTCTGTCCCCAACAGAATGATATTGTGTCTAGACTTTCAGCAATGTTAAATATTGATGCCTACTTGAGCATAAGGGATTTCGTATCTACTGAAGGGACAAATTTGTTATAACCTTGATGTGTCTCTGTCAGTTAGCAATTTCCTTTCCACTTGGATAACTCATGATCCATTTAAGGTTATCAAAGAAAACTTGACACAGACGTTCACCACCATCAAGTCTACACACCTAACTTATGTTTTGGATGCGCACTTTCAAGCTGGATTATGGCCCTATGTTTCTTTTCCTCTAAGTGATTCTTTAGAATGCTTGTGATCTGAAGGTTTCATTCATTAATTTTATGACATGGAGGGAATGAAGGTGTGTTATTTTTATTTACATCCATCCACTCCCAACATTCATTTCTTGTCAGGTCTTTCAAAAACTTCATCCTGTTGTCACAAACTTAATAATATATTTATGGGCATGTTATCTCAGACAGTCCACTGACAAGCTAAAATCTCTCGTAAAGTACATACTTTGCGTACATAGTACATTTAAGTAGGTGGGTATTTATTAGGAAATTGGTGGTAAACAATCTGGTCTTATAGCTTTCGTTCCAAAAATAACATCAAATATAGAAAATAAATGCTTTTTAAAGTAGAAACTAAAATTCTTTTTCATGGTCCACATGTCGTTTCTAATGTAGGACATACGCACGAAAGACATTGATGCCTCACTTCAGTAAGATCTCAGATAAGACTTAGAAACGACAGATGCAGGAAACAGTTTCCCCAATTACTGAATCTAGTAAGAAACATGGCCAGATTTAAAGTTACACTGAAACTAGGGATGTTAAGTATGGCTGGAAGCGTCATAACAAAAGTAAAAGGCGTCAGTGAACGTTAACATTTTAAATTACTAAAACTTGAAAAATAAAGGTTAGTTTATAAAGGGCAAAACAGCATCAGTTATGACGTCTGTTAGATGGCAGAGGTACTTTTTCCAGAAATCTACCAAGTTCAAAATTAACATTTAAAACCACTATAAAAAACATTCTAGAAAAATTGAAGACAATTAGAAAAACAAATCAGTGCAATTGTTACTATGATTTGGACGCAGTGATAATCAGCTTTGTTGAGAAAGCTTTTTTGGAGAAAATATAATATACAGTGATGCTATGAGAACAAAGGAGGACATTATAGGGATTAACACAACTACCACAAACAACAAAAAATAAACAACAAAGAAACATTAAAAGAAAACCTGGATCCAATACTTAGAAAGATGTTGGAAGGAACAAGAAGCCCTGTGGTAATATATATAAATTTATGTATTATTTTATAATTTATTATGTAGTTGTAATGGTTAATTGGTGATGTTACGAGTGAAAGAGAATATATATGTTTATGCATCTGACTGACGACAATGTATGAGCAATTTTACCAATTAATTTCACCTTGTTTAGAGCATATTTGAATGTTTGGGACATTTACTTGGAAGGTCAACGCGTCACATTTGAAGATCGAAAGGTCAGTCAGGTATTGAAATTAGCTACTGTTAATATTTAAGATTAAGACTAGCATATCAGAACATTTTATTAACATGATAAATGATTTTTCAAACATTATTTTAACTTTCTCTGAAACACATTTACAGTTATCTGTGGAAATAAGACGAAATTTAAAACTAGCGAGGGAAGCGAAGTCGAAAATACAGAGCGTATCCACGGAGGTATTTGTTCGGCTTTACATTTTTTTTTCAAAAATAAGTCGGTATTACGTCAGTAGTTATATCGAACAGTGCACTAACTTGAACTCCGTCTCCATGGGCACCCATAGTCTGTAGAAGCAACTGCTACTTTTTTTTCATGAATGAATCATTGCTTATTATAAGTACTAGAAATAATATTCTAGTACACCTTGGGTGTGGAGTTAACTCAAAAGAATCTTTTAACAATGATGGACTGGCAAAAAACCTAAAAATTATTTGTCATGTTTGTAGCAAGGTGTTAAAAGGGGAGAGTTTCTTCAGCCAAATCTGTGTTAGCCTAATTTAGTGCTGATAAGATCTTAAAGACTGACTCTTTCATGCTGAGAAAATGGCTACTGCCATAGAATAGGCATTATAACAGATCTATATCATGAAAAAAAATCTGAAAAATATTTGGTTCTGAAAAATAACACCAAGTTTCAAGGATATAATGTTCTGTGGTTGTGTTGTGTTTCAAGCCTTTTAGAGATAGGTGCCAATTTAAAAATAATTTCATTTCTTTTCAATGGAATCTTAAAAAATATATAAATATATTTGTTGCTTCGTTTTGTTTATGTTCACTGTATTGTGTATTTCAGGACGACAAGTGGTGTTAACCGTCAAAGCACTGTAGTACCAGTGTCAATTAGAAAAAAAAACTAAATCAACAACACCGCTGTGCAAAGAGAAACAGACAAACAGGATAATGGAAAAAACAGTGTGCATTTTATATCAATGTTTTTAGGAATAATAAAGGTATAATTTGTTTCTGTTTAAATGATTAATTGGCTCGTGTGAACCAAAACGTGCATGTGAGACTTTAATTGCGACCATTTCTATAAAACATCAAAACTGACCAAAAGCAAACATTTATTCGAGTTAGCATGACAATCCAGTGATCAAATAACGTACTAGGAAGATGTCTCTATAACTTGGCTCACATGTTATATTAATATAACTGAGCCGACAGCATGAGAGAAAACATCATAGTGGGTTGGCAAACCAGTCTTCATGGATTTAGACCAGCCTGCGCATCGTACCAGTCAGGTCAGGATCCATGCTGTTCGCTAAAGTTTCTCTTAATTCCATAGCGCTTTAATCCGCGAACAGCATGAATCCTGACCAGACTGCGGATGCGCAGGCTGGTCTGGAGTGATGCTGTCTTGATACCCACTATGTTGGTTTTCTCATGGCATGGCTCAAATGTCTTCAAAATACAGGACCTGTAACATTAGTTTTAATTGTTTATTCATAATGATATTAACTTCTTCCTGATTTAATCTGCCTCCTGTTCTGTTTTAAATTCAAAATGTACTGTCCTCTTTCAGACAGTTCCATGTATTAGTTTGTAGAGGAGTTAATAGAAAAAATAATTACATAAAGTGAATCAGTGCAGATTGTGATAAGACTGCACAGATGTGCAGGTGATCTTGATCTGGCCTGGTGCAAATGCATAAACCTTTGCCCACAGTTGCACAAAGTTGAGACCTTTCAGGGTTGGTACTTAATTTTTCTTTTAATTTAACATGGTAACTGTTATTTGTCTTCAGGAAGCGAATCATGTAGCATGGAATTAGCTCAAGATGGATCACCTACTCACCGATGATGAGAGGAAAAGACAACATATGTTGATTATCATCTTCTGAACTTCTCGGACATTTACGATGTACATTATCTATGTTTAAAATGACAGATGTATCAAAAACTTTTTGTTTATGATGACAGAGTTGGAAAAGCTATTTGTTAGCACACTTGGGTTCAATTTCTGTGTGTTCTTCAGTAAAACCACCTATGGATCATTTTGCTTTTCGTGTTTTGTAATGTGTGTGTGTGTGTCATTTCCGTGGCCACTTTATTGGTTTCGTACTCCTTCCAGGCATTTCCTTAGTATTACGCAATAAACAGAACAGCACATTTTTAATATCTTCTGGAAGACCAAAAAGGCATCCAAGGTTTCATAGAGATCTCCTTGTTGTCCGTTGTCAATTGTAGTCTGTTTCACATTTAGTTATCTAAGGCTTGGTCAGACTGTTTGTCTTCATAAAATCCGGCCAAGTTCGGGACCAGTTGGATCATGTAGGTTAAAAAGTAGTTCACTAGATCTAATTACAGATAAACGTTGTGAACACTCTAGAAATTTTTATGTGTTATGTAATTGGATCACTAATAGTGAACCTCCTTTTTTGAAGCAATTCCTATTACCACTACCTTAACTTTACACAAGCAATTTTTTAGGGGGTGTAGGTTCAAGCCTATGCGGACCATTTTTATTTTTCATTTTTTACTAGTAAGTTTTTATTTCTTTCAATACTTATTATTGATGTTTTGTACAAATGCTGAGTGTCGCACGTAGTTCTTCCCGAAAGAATTTTCGTGACTCTCTGCCTGTGTACCTCTTGAAGCCTTGAAGGATTTAAACGACACTTGCACAAATGTTCACCACTTAAGATGATGTGCAGAATGCATGGTTTGAATGGCTCTCTTTGTGGAACACAGGGGTTCAAACGCATAAGTCTTTGTTTCATGTATATATTGCTTCTGCATTGCGGTGCGTTTGTTTTGATTTGGCAGATACCATATTTGTTCGCTTACTATAATTTTCTTGAATAAACTTCCTTTGATGTAGCTATAAAAATAGTTTATTTTTGTAATTATGTTATTTGCTTGGGTAAAAGCAAGTATATTTTTCTGCGGTTTAACATTAATGATACATTCAATTTTTAGGTGGTATGTCTGCTCCATATCTGATTTTGATCTTATTTACTAAGTTGATCTATAGTTATTTTAGTGTTGTATTTCTTGCCCTTCACGAAATTCTATCGAGCTCCCCCCCTTAACCACTGTATGTGTCTTTGTTTATGCCCTCACTGCACCTCTCTGCCCCCCCAAGCACTAAACTCTGTCTTGCCTAATTTTGGAGGGGTTTGGATTGTAATTGGCACAATTGTTCACCATCATACAATAGAGTGTATGTCAAGAAACTAGGTAACTTCCCTTTGTTGTTACTATAAATGCTTATATTGTATTTTATAACCTGGTTGTAGGGAAAAATCAAAGACCACTTTTCTGAGGTACATATGCTTGACACTATCCAGTTTTGAGGTGTATTTCAACCTTCTTACTGTAAGGATTTTTGTGTGGATTGTATTTTTTTTAAAAATTTACTTCCCTATGTTGTCACCATAAGTAACTTATTGTGTAACTTGCAATGATTTTTATTTTGGCATAATGATTTGCTCAATTAGACATGATGTCATGGGCAACTCCTCGTCCTTTGACAGCGGGCGGGACTAGAATGTTGCCTGTGGGCATTAATTTATTATCTCCCTTTATTACACAAAATAATGCTTGTCGGAGTATACTTGCAATGTTTAATGGCATCTTGATTGAAACTTCGCTCATAATGATAATTGTATATTAAAGGTGCAAAGTGAAATGGTCAAGAACTATAACTCGACCTTACTAATTTTAATAATCTCCCTTCTAATTCTTCTTCAGAGCATTACCTATGAGGCATACTATGAAAATGTTAAGGTACCATAATGAAACTTCACAGAATGTTAAGCAAATTGAGTGGAAGTGCAGTGTCAAGCCTTGCTGCAGAGAGTATCATCGCAGTTTAATGATCCTTGTTTGTCATTTTGATTAGAAAATATATGTTATATATACACATAAATACAACTGTCTGAAATCTATTCATTAAAACAATACCCTCATCCTTTTTCTTTTATTAGACTGACTATGATCTATTCAGCACCTGAAGTAATTTAAGTAACAATCTTGATATTGCGTTTCGCATAAAGATTGTGTAATGTTTATTTGATGGAGCTCACATTGCTTGGTCAGTTGTAATGTTCAGTATTTCTCAAAACTTTTGTTCTTAAGTTTGATTCAGTTTTCACTAACATACAAATGGTTGTAGTATACCTTCATTAAATTTTTGTTTCATAACCCATTACTTTTTTTGTACATTAATAAGGTGTCAATAATGAATCTCTTTGCCAGTGGTATGAACTGTATAAGTAGATATACTTGTATTTTGTCTACATAGTGATTAATTTTAAAACTATTTATGATATCAGGGTTTATATTTTATAATTGAAATATTAAGTGTTGTACATGAACAGTTCGTAAAATTTCGAAAATTCATAAACAAATTACACAAAAGCCTAATTTTTTCATTTTAAATAGTAATCGTTTAAGCTACTTTGTAAATTTCTGTTGGTACATAAATTGTTTGTAATTTACATTTCTATAAAATTTGAATGTTAGAAGTTGACATTTAAGTTTTCACAGTTATGCAATAATGGCCAATTTAATGATCAGTTTAAGCTACGTATAATTTAATAACAACGATTATTACTGGTTCGTACATTTACGAACTGTGCCAAATAATTTCTTCCATTTGTTAATTTTTCACAGTTTTCATCTTGTATATGAATTTACAGAAAGTAACAAACTTTTTGCCTTTGTTAGATTTTAATTTCTTACAATTTGGTAATTGTCGCCTCCTAGTTCATATTGTTTGTAAATTTATATAGTTTTCAAAATTTTAAGAATGATAACAAGTTAATACTTTCAGCTACTTCGTAAATTTCGACTTATGTCAGATTACCAATTTTTTGCATTTGTAAATTTTTCACCGTTTCCAGTTTTCATCTCGGTAAATTTTCAAAGTGAACTTTCTAAGTCCCTTCTAGCCCCTCTTTGCAAAATGAAGTTTTTAATCACTTCAAGGCAATACGGTAAATTAAGTAGCTGTTATTGAACATAAATACAATTATGTCAGAGTTACATTTTTTCATTTATAATTTTTTCACAATTTTTCCTTTGTTAGTAAATTTACGAAGTGAGCAATTTGAAGTTTCTCAGATTATTGGCGGAAATAGACAATTTTAGTAACTTCCAGCTATTCGTAAATTACGAAGCTGTTACTTGTACATAAATAATGAATTATGTCGATTTAATTTCTTCGCAATCTTGTAAATTTTTTCAGTTTTCATCTCGTAAATTTTCAAAGTGGAACTTTTAAGTTTCTCAGTATTTGCAAATAGAAATTTTAATCACTTCAAGCAACTACGTCCCTTTAGAAGCTGTTACTTGTACATAAATTAGAAATTTATGTCGATTTAACATTTTCATTTATTTTTTTTTCAAATTTTCCTCTGGTTCGTAAAGTACGAAGTGGACCTTTTGAAGTTCTCAGATATTGCGAAATAGAAATTTTGTACTTCCAGCTACTTCGATAAATTTACGAAGCTGTTACTTGTACATAAAATAATGATTTATGTCGATTACATTTCTTCGCATTTTGGAATGTTTTTCACCGTTTTTCATCTTGTTCGTAAATTTACGAAATGGAGTGTCTAGTCTTTGGCCCAAAAAGAAATTAGTATTACTTTAGCTACTTCTAAATTTACGAAGCTGATACTTGTACATAATTAACAACTTAAGTAGATTTACCATTTCTTCGGCATGTTGTATTTTTTTTTTCAATGCACATTTCTTTTTTGACATATGCAAAGCTCTGATTGTTTGTTGTAATTTGTTATCTTATTCCTTGCACTACGTCCCTTTAGAACTACTTCTTTTGAAGACTTTAAAATCCGATTAATGTATTAGTTTATATGAAAATTTTTACGAAGTATTTCATTCGTAAATTTACGAACATGTTTAATTAATAATATCTTAGTGCTAAAACTTAAGTAGTTTTTATTTTTATGAAATGCCCTTTAAGATGTTTGTAAATTACGAACTTCTATTATAGTTGAAAATTTCCAAATAATATCGCTTTTGGCAAACTTACGTTAAATTTACGAACTACTTCTTTTGAAGCCTTTTAAATCCGATTTCTGTTATATGAAATATTTTACGACTATATTCCATTCGTAAAATTTAGAATTGTCTTAATTAATAATATCTTAGCGCTACAACTCAAGTTAGCTATTTGTTTCTTATGGAATGCCCTTTAAACGTTGTTCATTTTTATTGTTACCTTATTTCATGCAAGCCTTGGCAAACTTCGTATATTACGAACATATTCTTTTGACGACTTTTAAAATCAGATTAGTGTATTAGTTTATATGAAATTTAACGACTTATTCATTCGTAATTTTCGAACATGTCTTAATAATAATTTCTTAGATGCTAAACTTAAGTATTGTTTTTATTTTTATGAAATGCCATTTAACGGATGTTTGTAATTTACGGAACTTTTATTATTTTGAAAATTTCCAAGTACACCTCGCTTTTGGCAACTCGTAAATTACGGAAACTAATTTCTTTTGAAGCACTTTTAAAATACGAGTTATGGTATTATGAAATTTTTACCGATATTCCATTCGTAAATTTACGAACTTGTCTTAATTAATAATATCTTAGCGCTAAAACTTAAGTATGTTTTTGTTTCTTATGAAATGCCATTAAACGGTTGTTCGTAAATTTACGAACTTTATTATATTTGAAAATTTCCAAATAACATTTTTATTATGTATTATATGTATTATATATATATGAAATAAATGTATCATGACATGTCATTTTATGTGTTGATTTTTACTTCCGTTGAAAAATTTACGAAGAAAGTATGTTGTAAATTGGAAAAAAGCACGTAAATTTTTAGGTGATGAGGTTAAATGTGTGAAGTAAAGCGTGTTGATTTTTTCTTCGCTAAAAAAATTACGAAGAAAGACAAACAGAATTTGGAAAAAAAGCGCGCTTTTTTTAAGGTTTTGGCTGAAAAAGAGGAATCTCGATATAAAATCCTCTTTTAAAATACAACCAGTTATATTAAATTTCAAAAAAAAAGGTTTAAAAGAAGAATTAACAGAAACAGAATTATGCCGCAGATTTTTACGAAATTATTTCGTCTTTTTTTGCGAGTTTCCGTCACATCTAACAGAATTGTTTTTCATCGAAATATTTATTGTGTGGTCTTAATAAATAGTACATGTTTGGAATGATTCATTCGATTGGGTTAATCTTTCAATAATGGCTGTGATTAGTCGTTCTGAAATTACATTACTATGCTGATAATTATATTTATAGCTCCGGATGAAAAAGGAAATTTAATTTATAATCAGAATTTCGACAAGCCCTAGCGATAATAGGTATGCAGCAATCCGTTAAATTGTTCAATATCATTTTGAAATTCATTTTATGTACCGAGATTAGATTCGAATCGTCTCTTCCAGTCTACTCATTTTGCAATATATATATAGATTTTAACATTTCATCCAACTCTAAAACAGATAAAAAGTACCGATTGTATGTCAACATTTGTAATATGTTGTTTATTTGCATAAATCTCGTCACTATATCCAAAGTTTTTACACAATTTTAAAGGGTTACTGAAGTGACGAATTTACATGCATACTTTGCTATCATTTATTGCCATTTGTATTATGACCAAAACTATAACAATGTGTTAAACTGATGAAAAGTAAATATAACTGCTACATTGTTACACATTTATTGATGCCTTTTCTACTGTCATTCGGGATATATTCATCATTAAGGTCGTAAATCATTGCAAACACATATCTTTACATTGTACAAACTTACATTATTTACCAGATTAGTGGGCCCAGCGTAATGCATGATGTTCATGAGGAAGAATTGACCTCATGACCGATATGGCAGAAAATCGATATCAGGGGAGACAACAGCTATATGGTATTGGTAATTAACGGGTGACCGGCATTGCGATGTTAAATGTTAAAGCTGATGCTGTCTGTACTATTAGGTAAACTTGTTCTGTACAATACGGATATATATTTGGACGAGTAACCAGGTGAGAAAATCATATTGGACGAGCCGCTATTTTCTATAGTTTCACTTCATGGTATGTCAAATTTTTGTTAGTTTTTGTTTTGTTCTGTTCTGTTCTTTTTGGTGCATATTTAAACAATCTGCTGCGCATATTTTCACAACTATTTGTAGTGTATAACTCTGGAGAGCGCTTCATCTGATTTAAATCGCAGTATTTTTCAATACCTGACATTACTTGTTCAGGAGTCTGACTCCTTTCGATTAATAGATGCGCTGAAAAATAAGAACATTGTTCCACTTCCTGATATACCATGATTATATTAAAATATCGTTATATGTAAAAAAAAAAAGAAATGAAAAACACCGTGGCAAAAACTCGAAATAAATGATAGTCAGTTATATAGCTCAGCTCTTCGTTATTGCTAGTCTGGCAGCAAGCAGGGAAACCCATAAGAACATTGGTAGAAGAGCGAGGTTCATTCGTATCGGTGGAAATGAGGACTGTTTTCATACGGTGCCTTTTATATTTCGGACAGTTTAACTAGCCGGATACTGTTCGCCTGTAAGACACTATAATCGGATAGATAACAAGTTCAAATACTGTATTATCATGGCTACAGGTCTAGATGAAGATGCTGAGAGATATAATGAATTAGAATCGTCCTTAATGGACTTGAAGGTAAAAAAATCGAGAGCCAAAGCAGTGTTCACTTGAGCAAGAAACCAGCTACATAGTTTCCTCGAAGATGAGGACTCGGAAAAAGAATTGTTGAAAGAAGCATTAGATAAGCTTGAATCGGCCATGGACAAAGCTACTGAAGTCATTACAGCAGTCTACTGTAGCCGAGTTCTATAAATATAACAAAAGAACAGCAGAAATGGTAAAAATTCTCGAGGAAATAGAAACTATACAATCACAGTATGAAGAAACCATGACATTGTATCATAGTTTTGGAACAACATCAGACAGGTCCGTCGTAGAAAGTCCTACAAAATCAGTTAAAGATGTTAGTGCTGATATGTACAAACAGTTGAAACGTGTTTTCATTCCAGTTTTTACAGGTCAGAAAAAAACAGTATAGGTTTTGGAAAACTGCATTTGATACTTGTATTGATAGTACGAACGCAACGCCTGAATATAAATTTCTACAGTTAAGGCAGTATCTCGGTGGTGAGGCCTTAAAGGCAATAGAGGGTTTGGGTCATTCTGAGTTGGCAAACGAAGCAGCAAAGGAAAGATTGGACAGAAAATCTGGAGGCAAACGTAGAAATGTTAATCGATTTTTGGAAGAGCTAGATAGGTTTCCTACACTGAAGTATGAAAATGCTAGGATGATTGAAAAGTATGCAGATTATATGCAGTTAGACATTGCTGTAATTAATATGAAAGATAACGATAAGAAAGATTTAGAAAGGGAATTTATGTACTTCCAGTTACTGAAGAAGATGCCAGAATCCATGATCTCCAAATATGAACGTTGGGTGTTTGAAAACCACAATTCAGAATCAGTAGACACTTTAAAAGAGTGGGTTCTACAAGAGTCAGAATTCAATAGTATACCTTTTGAAACAAAACATGGCTTAGATTATAAAGGAAACTATGAACAAGAGAAAAGGAGAGATCGTTCACATACTCATTTTTCAATGAACAGTGAAAAGAAAAAGGAAAGGTTATGTAAATTATGTAGTAAAAAGTCTCCCTGTGGAAGAAAGATGGAACAAAGCCAAGTTATTGAGATTATGTTTTCGTTGTTTGGGTGACAACCATGCTGGAAGAGAATGTAGAAGGACAAAAGTGTGTGGAATCAATGGTTGTGGAAAAGTGCATCATGGGTTATTACACAAGTTTGAATTTAATCCCACTGTCCAGGAATTCAAACCTGAAAGAACAGAACAAAAGCAGTCCTTTACCAGTGTAGAAAAGAAAGCTAATTACATTGCACTGCGTAAAGTACCTGTTATTCTGGAAGCCAATGGAAAGAAATTGGAAGTCAATGCTCTTCTAGATGACGGCAGTACACAAAGTTACATAAATTCAAGTGTTAAAGCTGAATTAGAGTTACCAGTAGATGGAAATTTATATAGTATGACTGTGAACACATCAAATGGTAAGCAGGAAAATTTACAAACAGTGCCAGTAATGGTTGGATTGGAAAGTTTGAATGGATACGTAAAAACACAGATCACGGCAATTTGATTGACAATGTCACTGGTAATTTACAAACTTTAGAACTGAATGAACTAGCAAGTAAGTGGGAACATCTTAAAGGCATTAAATTCCCATACCTAAACAAGAAAAAGGTGGAGATGCTCATTGGTCTTGATTATAGTGATTTGCACCAGTCATTACATGAAGTAAAAGGTAGTGAAGGTGAACCGATAGCTCGCTTAACACCTCTCGGATGGACATGTGTAGGAAAACTTCATAAGGAATCAAACTCCAGTAAAAGTTATCATAGTACATTCTTCCAAAAAGGCGATTCAGTTTTGAATGATACTCTCAGTCGCTTTTGGGCAATTGAATCAGTGGAAATCGGTGAAAACCAGATGTCAACAGATAATTTGAAAGTTATTCAAAGCTCAGAACAGGCTATAAAATATAATGGTAATAGGTACGAAGTTAGTTTACCATGGAAGGTTCAAGCAACAGAAATGCCAGATAACTTTGACATGGCTTATCAACGTTTAGGGAATACAGAAAAGCGATTGAAGAAAAATGTGAACATTTATGAAACATATAGGAATACAATAGAACGGTACGTGATTTGGGATATGTGTCCAAAGTAGATAAAAATGATGAATAACGTTGGTATCTTCCGCATTTCCCAGTACTACGACTAGAAAAAGCAACAACAAAAGTGCGAATCGTATTCGATGCGTCTGCCAGATGCAATGGACTGTCGTTAAATGATGTTGTGAGTCCAGGACCAAAGTTTCAAAGAGATTTGTTCGATGTACTGTTGAGATTCCGTCAAAAACCAATTGCAATCATGTGCGACATCCAAGAAATGTATCTTCAAGTTAGTATTAAGCTATCAGATAGGCCGTTTCACAGTTTCCTTTGGAGATCGTCATTTGAAAATGAACCAGAAGTCTACCAATTCAATCGTTTGGTATTTGGCGTAAACGCGTCACCGTTCTTAGCACAGTGTGTTTCGCAGTATAATGCTCAGTGCTTCACTAATGAATTTCCCTTGGCTGCAGAAACAGTATTAAAATCCACGTACATGGATGATAGTATGGATTCGGTATCGAATGAAGAAGAAGGAATTGAGTTATATCGTGAACTATCTGGACTTTGGCAAAAAGCCAGCATGTATGCAAGGAAATGGTTATCAAATTCTCAAACTGTTCTTGAACAAATTCCAAAGCGAGATAGAGCATATGAAATAGATTTAAGTAAAAGTGAGTTACCATCAGTGAAAACCATTGGTGTTCTATGGAAGGCCGCTACTGACATATTTGCCTTTTGTTATAATGCACCAGATTCAACAGTAAACTTCACAAAGAGAAGTCTTCTTAGTAAAATCGCCACAGTTTATGATCCTTTAGGATTTCTCACGCCCTATACTGTTCGTGCAAAGATTTTGATGCAAGAAACCTGGTTGAATGGAACAGATTGGAATGAAAATTTATCTATAGTGTTGAATACTGCAGCAAATGAATGGTTTCAAGAAATGAAAGAACTAAAAAAAGTAACAATTCCAAGATGTATTTATTATAGTGACAAAGTCGATGAAATACATGTTTTCGTTGACGCTTCAGAAAAAGCATATGGGACTGTTGCATACAATAGATCGATAATTGAAGGAAATCCTATGTTGAGATTTATTTCAGCAAAAAGTAAAGTTACTACGCTTACAACAATCAGTATTCCTAGATTAGAATTAATGGCCGCGTGTCTTGGACTGAACTTAGCGCAGAACATATGCAAAAGTTTGGAAACAAATGTGAATTTGGTTACTTTCTGGCCAGATAGTACAAATGTTCTTTGGTGGATTCGAGGACAAAGCAGACGATATAAACCATTTGTAGCCAACAGAGTAGGGATGATTCATAGTGTTACAGCACCTGAACAATGGTTTTACGTTCCCACAGCTGAAAACCCGGCAGATTTAGCATCTAGAGGTTTATCAATAACAGAACTGAGTGAAAGTAAATTGTGGTGGACAGGACCTAAATTTTTGATGTTACAGAAAGAACACTGGCCTAAGAAAGACTTTGTACAAAGTGATGAAGCAAAAACTGAATTGAAACGAAAGTCTATGAGCAGTGACTGTGAATTTTATCAATTTTTTACAGAAGATAGAGCAAATGCTGTTCTGGAAGAAGATAGACTTGATCCTATACGTTATTCCAGTTGGAGTCGGTTTGTACATGTATTCACATGGGTCAATAGATTTATAGATAACTGTCAACTTACAGAACAAGAAAGAAGAAAATCGGGTCTTCTTGTCGAAGAAATTAAGTCGTCAAAAATGCAGATTATTAAAAAGGCTCAAATGGAAAGTTTTAAAGAAGATTATCAAAGTCTCTTGAAGGGGAGAGAACTCTCATCATCAAGCAAAATATTAGCTCTGAATCCAAAGTTAGATGAGGAAGGTGTAATGCGAAGTGATAGTCGATTAAAGTTTCACGAGTACCTTCCATATGATGTACGCTTTCCTATTATTCTTCCAAGGCAGAATTGGATTACAAAGTTAATTATAAAACATTTCCATGAGCAAAACAAACATTGCGGTACAAATCAAACTTTATCAGCAAAATATTGGATTATCTCAGCAAGGGAGGAAATCCGTAAAGTTGAAAATGACTGTTATAAATGCAGACGTCAGAAGGCTAAAGCAGCACAACAGATTATGGGACCTTTACCAGAGTTTAGGTTAGGAAAATCGATGCAAGCATTCAGCGAAACGGCAGCAGATTTCGCAGGTCCATTTTTAACTAAACAAGGCCGCGGTAAAAGTAAGACTGAAACGATACTTATGTGTTTTCACGTGCATGGCATGCAGAGCAGTTCATCTAGAAATAGCCTACAACTTAACCACAGACTCATTTATGAATATGTTCTATAGATTCATCGGTCGTCGTGGACTGCCAAAACTAGTTGTATCGGACAATGGTTCAAATTTCATAGGAGCTGTGAGAGAACTTCGTGAACTATATGATCAGTTAGACATAAACGCAATTTCAAAAAAAGGGAGCAAGACAAGGCATTCAATGGCGTTTCAATCCACCTACAGCACCTCATTTCGGTGGTATTCATGAGGCGATGGTCAAAAGCGCGAAGAAGGCAATATTTAAAATATTGGGAAATGCAGAAGTTAACGACGAAGAACTTTTAACAGCGTTCGTTTGCCCTGAAGGATTAATAGCAGACCGTTAACGTATCAGAGCTCAAATCCAGCTGATGACTGTGTTCTTACGCCAAATCATTTCTTAATTGGGCAAGTAGGAGGTCAATTTGCCGCTAATTGTGTTGATGTAACTAGTTTCGATCTTCGTAAAAGATGGCAAAGAGTCCAAGAACTGATCACACACTTTTGAAAGCGGTGGATGCAAGAATATTTGCCTATGCTCGGTTCTAGAAAAATATGGCAACGGAAAATCAGGGATTTTAAAACTGGTGATGTGGTTTTAATAATCGATCCAGATCAAACCAAAGGTCAGTGGCCTTTGGGAAGAATTTCTCAAGTATATCCAGCTATTGATAATCGTGTACGAGTGGCAGAAATTCGCACAAGTGATAACGTACTGAAGCGACCGATAACGCGTCTTAGTCTATAAGAAGGGAATTAGGAGATCAGTTTCCTGGATCATGATTCAGGATTGGATCATCAATGTAAATCTTTTAACGTTGAAGCCATATAGCATAAAGGCCAAAGAAGGAAAAATTATGTGCTTGTTTCGTGTGTGTTTTAAAAATTATAGCTGTGTTTTAAGGGGCATAATAATCCCCATGCTATAATTTTGCCAAGTCTACAGTTTGTGCATTTGTACATTCAAAATAGTGCATCAATTCAATGTATATAGCCAAGTAAAAAGTGAATCGACTTCAAGCAGAAGTATCAAAATTCCAAAAGAAGTGTGCAAAATTGAATATTCAGAAATGTTTGAAGTGTGTTAGAAGGGGCACAATAATCCCCTAAAGATATTGATAAATTATAAAGTTGTTTTATACTTTGAGCACCAATTATAGAAAACCAGTTTCTAAGTTTCCATTTTTATTATTACATTAAGTTTTCTTATTTAGAAACTGTGCTATTTGTCAAATACATATAGGAAATTTGATTAAAGTACATATGTAAAAGTTGTTGGTGCTAAAAGTGTTAGGCAACATCTAAATATGTAATAATATTTGTAAAATAATCAATGAAACTCGAGCAAAATGTTTCAATATTGGAACACGAACATGTATACTGATGGCAAGAAGCCTTGTATTATGTTAATGGAAAATTTGAGAACTTTGACATTTGAAAGTACTTAATTTCTTGGATGGAAATATTGAATATTGCTGTAGCGGTATGAACTTGACTCATTTACAAAACAATATAGTTTGAACTTAAAATAATTTGAGACAGTTATAGAAATATTGTTTTGATCTGTTGGATCAAAGACAAATAGAAAATTTATGGAAGTAATTTCGAGCAATTACAAAGTCGTCGTATTTTTAAAGTATTTTTGTAAATGTTCGAAGATTGTTCTTCTATAAAATTCCATGTTTTATAACATGATAATTCTTGATAATGCATAGCTTATCAAGAAGGGGAGAATGTTCAGGAGTCTGACTCCATTCGATTAATAGATGCACTCAAAAATTAAGAACATTGTTCCACTTCCTGATATACCATGATTATATTAAAATATCGTTATATGTAAAAAAAAAAAAAAAAAAAAAAAAAAAAAAAAACATCGTGGCAAAAAATCGAAATAAATGATAGTCAGTTATATAGCTCAGCTCTTCGTTATTGCTAGTCTGGCAGCAAGCAGGGAAACCCATAAGAACATTACTATCTGCTTAACTTGACATTAAAGTTTGAGATATTTGCTGTATGGTAAATGTGACATCGTGAATTGTTTTTAGATGTGTAATACACACTACAGATTTTTGTCGACAGGGTGCGTGGTTAACCGTGAAAGCAATCCAGTATATCGTTTACGGAGGCATGTGCTTTATTGATGAAACTAAGTTTTATGGTAAATCATGAAGTGGGTGTCAATTTAAGGAATTTCGTGCCAGATGACATACATTGTTTCATTAGCTGTCTGTGCTTTTTCTCTCAACTTACCTGGAGAGGATTTGAACAATACTTTTTGGTTTCTGAATTGCCTCCTTTGCCTCATGGTGACATTTTTATCTATTGAGATGAGTGACTATCATGGCACAGACACTGTGAATGTTTCACTGCAAGACTATTATTGCTCTAAACTGATACTGTAATCATTATTTGAAGTGCAAAAGGTCAATTTGAAAAAAAAAAATGTTTTTCTACTGACAAAAAAAAGCTGTTGCTTAGTTTTGATTGCCTTTTGGGGGTTGCGGATGCTATACAGCTCATTGTTTTAAGCAGAACCCCCTCACCGAGTCCAGTCATTGATTGCGCTGTATGCTGGAGCTGGTCCTTGCTTTTGACAGGCATACTTAAATCAGAAGGCAACATTCCATTATTTAAATTAGAAATAAAAATCATTTTTTAAAACATCAATCAAAAAAGCTGCTGTTACTTCCCTTGACTGTAGTCACAATTGTAAATTGTATATAAAACTAGACAATAACAGTTTTACAAGTTTCCTTTCTCTTATTTCATTAGAAATAGAACAAATCTGTAAAATATAACATATTGAACATTTAAAAATGACATATAAAAATACTTACGGTGGCAGGGTAGCAATTTTGAATTATGACCCCAGTCGATTTTTTGAATATTTAGGGTAGCTTTGTTCAAAGTGTATTAATAGTAATGTTTGAATTCTTGAAAGTTTATTCTAAAAGAAATCAATGTGTACATACATGTAGCTATAAATAGCAAATGCGAATATTTGGCTACACCTAGATCCATAAATTTTCTGAGTCATTATTTCTGGAGGCAGATTTGAACGAAGCAGGTGTTTTCTACAGCAAAACGGACAGTAAGTGTTTCTACCTGCTTTTCTCCTAAAACTTATGTGGTTGAGAGACACTTTGCTTAGCAGGACTTTGCAACTTAAGGGTTGATTTTATATGAAAACCTGGTGTAATTGTATGAAAGTACACAAAGGAGTATATGGCATGTGTTGGAAGTAAGGAAGAAATGCTCAAAGCTTCTTGATTTTTAGAGGGGTTACGGGTAGGCTGTAATGTCTACTCCTTCAAAAGGTGGCCACATGGGTCAAAATTAATGCTTTCATTTTAGTGCCATATCACAATGTAAAGCAGAAGTACTGCTTTTTTGTACTTATAGCCTATAAAGAAAAACAGTTGCGAATCGTGGACTTGCTTAAAATCTAACAAAAAACCGCTCCCCTGCCACCTAATGAAAAACGGTGATGATATACAATTTTACCAAGACACGGATTACCGGTGTAGAGACTTCGAACCCCGGTAAAAATCGTCCTGGAACGACAAAGCGAAATTTCAGTGATAATATCGACCAAAGTTGAAAATAGTCCGTTTAATTTCAACTTCTCACGCTAGATTATGGGTCAACAAATTGATGTTTGCACGACAATTGTCCCGTCAAAAACATCATCATTTCGCCGGACATCTCTGCGCGAGAAGTTAAATTTCGACTTTTCGCGCTTGATTATAGGTCGACAAGTTGACGTTTGCACGACAATATCCGGATCAAAAACGTCTAGATTTCTACCTTTCGCAGTAAATTTATAGCACGACAAGTTAAAATTAAATGCTTAATTTCAAGTTGTTGCATATCTAATTGGTCGAAAAGTCGATGGCGAAAACAGGATTCCGTAATTAGAGGACGAATACATCATTCTTAAATATTTGTACATATGTTTTGACAGTTTCAAGAGGTTAACCATCAAGTGTAAACATATATTTTTCAAGTTTTTTTTCTAGAGGTCATTACTCTTGATTTAAGCATATTAATTTCAAATGCCCATGTTGTGCAGTAATTTGAAAACTCGTTTAGTGTTTGGATCCAAATCATCGTTATGGAACTCAACAGTAATTCCTTGGTTAGTTTGCTCAAAATGACTTTCCAGATCATTTAAATAGATAGAAAACATAAACGAGAAAATATCGTTAGAAAATACAGACATTTAAAAACATTTATTACCTATCTCATACATTTTATCAAACAGAATATTACAAAATGCAATGTATTTTATCATTATTAAATAAGTGCATGAAAAAGAAAAAGAAAACATAGACACTTTTGAGACATTCAGAAAAGATATCACACATTTCATCATATAGACATTTCAAAACATTAAAAAAGATTCAGTGTATTTTGCCAAATATAACGTATGTATTTCAAAATAGAAAACAACTATTAGCCAGTATAGACATTTTGGAGACACACAGGAAAGATCGCATACATTTTGTCTTGTATGAAGTATATACAAAAAAAAGAAGAAAACAGTCATTAGAAATTGTAAACATTTTGGAGACATTTAGTATTACTAAACAGCTCATACATTTTATCAGGCATTTAAAAAGGGACAATGTATGTTATCAGGTATCACGTTTGAACTTCAAACTAGAAAGCTATAATAAGAACAAATAGCAAATTTTGGAAACATTTAAAAAGACATTATGTATATTATCACATATCAAGTATGCACTAACAGAAAACTTTAAATTCGGCAAATAGACATATAAAATATTTTTAAAACGTCATACATTTGTAATAAGTTTTGCACTACAAAATAGAAAACAACCAATACATTTAGTACAGATGTCATGCATTTCATTATAATTATAACAAGTATGTTCTTCAGAATAGAAAACAATCATCAGAAAATATGAAATATTTATTTAGAAAACATTTATAAAAGATCTAATACATTTTATCATATAGCAAATAAGCACTTCAAAAGTGAAAACAATCTTTAGAAAATATAGATATTTTGGATATATTTACAAACGATTTCATGCATTTCATTATATATCAGTTACGTACTACAATGCAGAAAGCAATCATTAAAAAGAACAGACGTGTGAAAGCATTTAAAAGTAATACCCTACATTTTTAGACATGTGTTATGCATAATGTAAAATGAGACACATATTAGTATTTTTGTAAGTAGAACTTGCAGTTACAGTACAGGGTCTGTATTGAATTAAAGTAGAAACCAGTTTAATTTCGGAATGTTGTTTATTGTAAATGATCATAGTTATCGTCTCTACAGAGATTTACATCAATGCCGTTTACAGATAGTTCAGCCTTTGTCTTGAAAACGTTTTTAATTCTGGATATCATGACCGTTTGAACAAATTGTTAAGTATGGTGTACAAAAACTGTAAGCATGGAACATGGTTGTCTTTTACGTTTAAAGTTGACTGTAGCAATGATTGGTTTCACTTTGTCTGAGTAATTCTTCGTAATTGATGTCTACATATTCATGTTCTACAGTAGAGACAATTGGAATACCCTGTAACGAGTCGTTTGCATAATTTCTATCAGTATTTGCTGCAGCAGGATGCGAAAGGTTACTCTGCAAGGACTCGTTAAAATAGTGGTTGTCAACATTGGCAAGTCTGTGGTCAGAATGAGTGTCTGGTATGGACACGTTTGAATAAGCGCCATCAGTTGCCACTGCACGATATTGAAGGTTATTTGGCAAGGATGCGTTTATGTAATCATCAGAATTAGCCAGTGTAGCACGTGGACGGTTCCTGTTTGAATTTCTCCATTTCCGTCTCTTTCTGAAAAGTATTAGTACGATTTACATGAAGAAATAAATATGTTCTTCAAAAGTCCGTCTGGTAAAATGTTTAAACATGTGATGACTGTGCAAGCAGGCATCATAATATATGAAATGAGATTCCAGGTGTTATTATAAAGCAAAAGTAACCGAAAATTAAAAAAATAGTGAGATGTGGTATGTGGATGGGTGAAAATATACTATGGAAGCAGTTAAAAACATCGTAAAACACAAGAGACGGAGGCTGACAAAAGATAGGGACCGGGTAATTGGAGGAGAAGTTGAAGGTATAGTATGAAAACAAATAACAACTTCAAGAACCAAAAGTAACTAAAAACATGTGTCCATAGAACACTATGTGATGTTAGGACATACAATTGTGAGTCTTGGTTCAAACAATGTTTTATTTATCACAATTCATTTATAACATGAACATATATCAAAAAGGCATACACAATTGTGAGTCTTGTAATGGCACTTTGACAATGTAACATACATTTACTTTAAAAACCGTTAATATTCATTTCATCTTTGACTTCCTCTCGGTGTTGTTATATTTTCTGGTCCTTCGGGATCATTGATTTAAACTCATTTAGATTTAAAGATTGAATACTGCTTAAGCCGGTGTTAGGTGGCGTGGGCAGTGTTGCATTTTCCATTACTGCTCATGAACAGACTCAATCAAACCGAGTCTGCAATTTTCACTGTTTGCCTTGTTCTCGGTGCTTCCGAGGGATCTACTTTTCAGATTTTATTATTAAAGTTACAACCCATTGAGAAAGTTGCTACGTACAACACGGGGTATAATTATGATAGCAAGAGTTACTGTGTAAAATATCATTTGGTTATGATGTGTAAACTCTGATAAACTAACTCTTTAGCAATAGCAAAAGAAATTTAGTTGCCAAAAATGGCTAAATACAAGAAAAGGGCTTATTTTTACAAAACTTTTAGTGAAAATTACAACCTATGCCATCAATTTGGTATTATCATGGAAAAGACATATGTGAAAATCCATTTAACTGACACGTGCAGTTATTTAGATACTAACACACTGACAATTGCGAGCTGAATTTTGTTGAAAAGAACAAAGAGGAGAATAATTCCATTGCAATGACAGGAAGAGTTATGGCGCATATGTCATTCTGCTTGTATTATCACAGGGAAGGTAGTTGTGAAATTTCATATAGTTGCACTTGAAAGGAATAATCACAACGATATGAGCTTGCTGAAAATCGTTTATAGGTGCTAATGAATATGATATTCTTCTTCTAATACTTTCATCTAGCAGTTGTTACATACTTTGTTTATGATATATAATGTAGGTGGCCTGGTGGTCTAGCGGTAACAAGCTTGACTGTCAGTCCAGAGGTCGTGGGCTTGAATCCTGGTCCGGGCACTAAGATGCTCTTGAGTGTCTCCCACCTAAGAAGGCAGACCTAGATCTTCCTAGGAAAAACGGCTTCGCGTGCATCGGTGCACGAGCACCGAGCACGTTTAACAACCAGATTGTCTATTGCTAAGAGCTAGAGAAGATCTCTCTCTCTCTCTCTCTCTCTCTCTCTCTCTCTCTCTCTCTCTCTCTCTATCTATCTATCGATCTATCTCTCTCTCTCTCTCTCTTCCGGCAGCAATAGACAGTTACTGATATAATCTGTAACGAATTATTTTGATACAAAATCAGTTCGTCAGGAGAAAACTCGATTCTTACAGTTACTTATGTTTTGGATATTTGCCATCTTAATTTCATTCAGCTCAAATCATAGGCCAGTGAACACTTCAAGTCTAACTGTAAACTACATTATTATTCAACTTTACAATATTACACACTGTATTAGATCAAAAACTGCGCACTTCATATGAAACAGTTTGAATAGTACAAAGCATAACTGAGCCAATATGAAAACGATAGGGCCAATACGAGAAAACAGGGCCAATACGGCATTCAAGCATTTTTATTGGATCAAAAGAAAGGGCTAATACGAAGAAGTCGCTTCCATCACATTTTTAAATGACGCCATTTTGTTTTACATCAAAGTTTTACATTACAATATTTTTCACATTTTTGAAAGTTATCACATAACATGTTCATGTAATAAATAAATATGACTGAGCGGACATATGATGTCAATGAACGTCTTTGTAAATTATAATGATACTTTCGGCTACTCGATATTGTGTACAAACAAATGTTCCTGTCAGAAGTTCTGACAATTTTCAAGGAACATTTTTTGAAAATACGTGAAAAAGATGAGATTTATCTTAAATAGACATTTTTATGTATGTTTATGCAATAATAAAAGCGATTTACATGCTGGGAAGTGGATGAATAATTAATTGCGAACAAGAATATCAGTTGCTAACTGCAAACAATTTCGGATAAAAATAAAACGAGTCATGGGTGTGTATAATATGTGCTTGCTTGGTTGCTATCTTTTTTACACATATGTGTACAATTTAGTGTTTCGTTTCCTTCAGACAACAAAGACATGACATTTCAATCTGTTTCTGTCACAGTTCAAATAAGAAGACAGACTCTAACTAGAGAAAATAAATAAGGTAATTTCAAGTTACTGCTGATTATGTCGAGGCATCGTAATAGCTCTTATAATTTATCACACGTACCTACATACAACTCAAGACTGTTTTACCGGCCACAATGATTATGTTTTTGAAAATAAGTCTAAACAATTTTTTTATCTGAACGTGCATACCTGCCATAAGGTAATTCAAGGGGTTCTTATGGTGTTACAGCCAATTTTCGAAATTTGAATACTAAAATTATCATTAATCTGGCCTAGTTATATGTTACCTTTGACCTTTGGTCAGTATGACAACCCTTGGACAAATAACAAGGCCAATACGAAATCGCTTGATTAATAACATTATATTAGTAAGTGTGCGGTTCTTCGCATGGAAACTAAATATTCACTTGTACTAGAGACGGTAGAGACAGTACCTAAATTTCATACTAGGAGAAACAAATGAAAAACAAACGTTCATTGCTTCTATGCAATATTTAAGTCCAAGTATAATACTAAAGTCATAACCTGATCATTTCTAAGCACGTTGTTAACCATTTTCTAAAACATTTTACTTCATTTCCATTAAGCTCATCTTACAGATAGTCTAGCCTATCATGTCGTCGATAAATAATTTCCCATTGGTCATAATTGGATTAGTGCGTGAAGAACTTATCGGAATGTGAGAATTGTAGAAATGTTATTTTTCACTCTTCACTACAGTTATAAACACAATTTGCACAATTCCCATTAAAACAATTCAATATGGTAACTGTGTTATAGCTAACTTCTGTGTATTAAGATGTTTTCATGATTATGTTGTTTTATTTCATACAAAATGTTGCATGCGCTGAAAGAAAGCCTTAGATTAAAAAGTATTTTCATTCCAGTACGATAGGGGATCCTTCCGGCTCGACTATGACATATTCGTGATAGATTGGTAGTCCTGATCACCACAATAGACACTATTTGTATCCGTTGTTTGTTGCAGATTGTTTATTTCGGTAGCATGCAGATGTGAATATTCATCAACATTCACGTGATCATACACGTTTTGAAAACAATCAGGTGGTTTGATAGTATTTGCTTTTGAACTATTTTGTAGAATGTCATATGTGCCACTAGACTGTGTTGCGTCTGTTGTGTATTGCCCCTGAAGTTGACCAAGGGGGACAGTGCTATACCCATTCTCAGATGTTTTTAACGACTCTGTACTACCAAAAAACGCATTTCGCATTAAATTGGCACTCGAGTTTGCAGGGTCGTCTATAAAAAATACTTCTTTAATTTAAATTTTAAAACTTTTACTTTCTCTTTAAACAATTTATTTTTTAACCCTTTTTTTTCCCAAAAATCTTTCATTAAATCACCTTTTCAAAACCCCCCCCTAATTCAACAAAAAAAACTCCCCCTAAAAAACCTAAAAAAAAAAAACAATTCACAAATATTCAAAAAAACAATATAACCCCTAATCAAAAACCCAAAAACCAACACCAATTCCCCTTTTTTCCCCCAAAAACAAAATCTCAAAAAACCCCCTCTCAATAATAAACAAAAAATTTTTTACCTTAAAATACTTTTTTCCCAAAAATAAACAAAATTTTTCACCCTTTTCAAATAACCAATAAAAATTCCAAAAAACCCATCTTCCCCCTTTTTAACTTTATAAAAACAAAAAAAAAATTTTTTTTCTTTTTAACAAAATTAAAAAATTTTAATTTATTCCCAAAAACCCCAAAAAAACACACTCACCCCTTTTTCAACCATTTCCAAAATTTTAAAATCAAACAAATTTTTTCAAAATAATCACAAAGTTAACATTCACTTGGAATATATTTGTTTATATCCTAAATTCTCATATTCCCAAAATTGTAAAAAATATTTTTTTTTCCTTTGCCCAGTAAGTTTCAATTTTTAGTTTCTATAATTAGTACTTTTTTTGTAATAACTTTACCGCTAAGACAAGAGAGACTCCGTAATGGTAGCCCCATTTGATCAAAACGGAACGAGATGTAAAGAAAACGAGGCCACTTTCTTTTTCCTAAAAAATCATCTCAGAAAGATCCTAGCGATGCAATATATAAAATTTTACACTTAAACCTTTGAAAACCCAAAAAACAGTTTTTAAGGGTTGTGGTGAACCCGTTTTTTTTTTTTCAATTTTAACCTGGCCTTTTTAACATTTTTACCTCTATACGGATACAAAAGTCCTGCATTAACAGTCCTGAAATCGTTTCTTTAAATTTTCAATTTTTCTAGATATTTTTTTCCTAGCTTTTGCCCATTTTAGGTAGCAAGTTTGTTCCCTTTCCCAGTCGTTTTCCCCCTAAAAAATTCCTCTGATTTTTGTATTTTAAACTTTAAAAAATTTAATTTTTGTTGAAAAATATTGACAAAAATTCACCTTTCCTCATGGAGGGGAAAAAAGGGGCTTGCCCGTGGCCGAGTGGTTCGGTCGTTTACATTGAAACCAACTGCCCCTCACTAATATGGGTTCAAACCCTCACTCGGGCGTTGAATCCTTCATGTGAGAACCATCCAGTGGCCGGGGCTTCCCCCATCATAAAAATATAAAAATTGCCAAAAAATTTAATAAAATTTCTTGACTTGATTTTTCCTTAATTCGGTACGTTACCGTGAATTATGCATCCCGTTTTTTTCCCTAAGATAAATTAAGTAAAGTAAAAGTCACCTAAGGCGCAATACAGTGCACAAATTGGGTCTCTTTTTTTTCCCCAAAATTTTTTAACAATGTCTTTTTCTTTTTGTTTAAACAACCTTTTTCAAAAAAATTTTTATTTTAATACCTTTTGTTTTTAGTGCATTTTTGACTACACATAATTTAAAAAAATTAGTGCCTACAAAATTTTTGTTTTTTTCGTTCAACTCCCTACAATAACTTTATAAAACCATTTCAAAAATTTATATATATGAATGAAGGGCTGCAGTTTTTGTAAGTCTTCTTCCACGCATGTTTATTTGCTTTTCTTTCTTATAATTGCTGTTTACCAACAAGTCCATCCGGATTTTTTCTTGTTGAAACATTTTAAAAAATCACGGGAAATTAACAATTCTGCCTGAATAGAATTTTTTAACTGTTTCTGGTCCTTTAAAAGAAACCCGTTTATGCCGAGCCCTTGTTCGACGCCTAGATTTACGTATCATTTAACCGCATTAGTTCTGTACATCAATAAAAAACTAAATACCAATTTCAAATGTTATTTCTGATCAAATGTTTTGATAATACTTCTTTTCAGTTGTTGACACATTAGCAGATCTAAAGCTTTTATTTGGGATTACTGCAAAAATAGAACTAGAGATTGTTTTTACGAGAAAAAGTATATTCCACATATACCTAAGATTGTAAAAGGGGCCCCCAAATTAAGGCATAACTCCTTGAAATCTAAACCCAAAACATTCCAACAATACACAACTTCTGGCTAGATCACATAGTTGAAGATTGTGGAAAATTCCCAAAGAGAAGAAGCACCACAAATAAAATTTGAAAAATAAAGGGTCATATGTCCGCTGAAATTCATTAAATGTCACATGTGGTGATTTGCTCAACTACGTCTCCCAAAAACTACTCGTGGTTTTGGCAACTTGGGCCCCTTTGGACATAATAAGTAGTGTAAACACTTTTAAAAACAAACAAACCAAGGGCCATAACTCCATGAAAATAAAGAGACGGAACAGGCGATAAAACACGCCCATAAAAATTTGGGCATGATATTTTTTTTAAAAATTTGGTGTAAGCTTCCTTTTTATAGGGACGACTGCGCAAAAAAGGTAAATACGACAATCACCCCAAGGGAAACAATGACCGAAATGCCGATAATATCACATTCAACTTAAACTGACACTCCTGTAAGTTTTGTGGAACTCCCCCTGAGAGTAGAACAGAAGAGTCGAAAACCTAAAAAAAAGAAAGTCAAAAACCAAAACACCCGACAAATTGAACTAGGCTTGTTAAGGGTACTTTTGTAAAACTCGGGCAGACCCCGTCTAGTGGTGCCGAGTACCGTGTGGACAATCTTTGTGACAAACAAACACTGCCAGACAGACGGACAGCACTAAACAACATCCCCCCACTCAAGGGGACACTAAATTGAACCTAAAGGGGGCGTTTTTATTGCATTATTTTAATACAAATTAAATAGGGTACAGAAGAAACGCGTTTAATCTGTAAAATTAAGCAAAAATTAAATTTTCAGCAATTTTTTTAATAAAAAAAAAGAAAAAAAAAACTTATTCATCTTTTTTCTTTAAATTTTTATATATTACATTAAAATGTACTTTTTGCGGTTTTGGTACTACTAAATTTCTTTAAATTAAAATTTGTATTTAAATGTAAATACAGCAAAATTTTAAAAGTGAAAAAATTTTTTTTCGAATTTTAAATCAAAACAGTTTTTTAGAATAGGGAAAAAAAAAGGAAACTAAAGTTTACAAATGACTGTTTATTTTTTTCCCTACGGTTTTTTACCTTGAATTTTTAAAACCTGTATCAGAAAACCTTTTCATAGTTTTTTCAAATGTATTTTTGGGGAACTGTTCGGTGTCGTAGATCGTTTGTTTTTCTGTCCGCTGCTTTGTGTCTAAACATGGTTTTGTTGCCTGCTGTAATTATTGTCTAAAACAGCGGCTGTTGGTTGGTCCAGCTGCTACTGTTGTTGTACAGCTTTTTGTTTTTTGAACAGATGCTATTGTTGCTGTGCGCGCTTTGTTTTTGTGCAGCTGCTGTTTTTTGGTTTTTTCATTATTGCCGTACCCTTCGACAGTTTCTGAAATACCATGCTTTTTTAAAACTTTCATTAAGTATTCACAATTACTTTAACGTACTGATATTTTGGGGGTTTGCCTTGTACTTGTACTATTTAAAATATATCTCTCGAATTAATGACAGACTTCAGATTCAACAAAACAGAATTTCTGGTACGCAAGACTTTAAATAGGTCCCTGTGATACAAAAAATTGCAGAAACATGGAAATAAAAAACTTTAAATAACGTCTGCTTGACCCCTTTTTGTTTTTGACTGGTACGAGTCACGGTGCAACAAATAATATGGCGACTTTCCTGCTTGTCGTTGATCCCCATTGGGCCCCCTAAAAAATCGAGGGGGGGAATAAAAGGTAAACCCAAACAAACTCTTAATTTTGCAAGTGCAGGGCTTCGTAAAAAATTTAATTCTGCATCCTTGACGGGTTTCAAAAAACAAAAGATTAAAGGCATTATTCGTAGCAATGAATTTTTTTGGGTAGAAACTTTTTTTTTATTTTTAAAGCTTTAATTGTTTTGAAATTGTCGATTTAAAAGCGTGGAAAACTTTACTAAATTAATTTCCGCTGCGGAAAAAAAAGGAAAAAGTAGAAAACACAAAATTTTAAAAAACATCCCCAAGCAATGAAATTTTTCTTAATTAAGCGCTATTATTTATGTCATGTAGTATCAAGCCCCCAAATTGAGGGTTTTTCAATAACAAGAAAAAAAACAAAAAAGAAGTATAAAATAAAGTTTAATATGTAAATAAGAAATCATCCAATAGACAAAGAAAAAAACTAAAAAAATTTGGGAATCCATTTTCCATTTTAAAAACTGAAAATGAATGTACAGTAAGGAATTAAACAAAAATTTTGATATATGAATGCTCATTTAATAAAAGTATGCGTTTGAAACTAATTTTTTTTAAATAGAATCTGAAATGCTTTTGTTTTTTTTTTTGCCGTGTACTTTCTTATCTCAGTATTCGTCATTTATTACCCATGTTAAAACGCGGGGAAATTTTATTCTTTTTTTGAAACCGTTCTAGTTTCACTTAAGACCGTGGAAAGTAATTCGGGAAGCTTAAAAATTTACAAAGTCGATGAAACTCCCATAAAAATTCAATTTTTTAATTGCAAAAGAAGAGGAACCCCTTTTTACTCTTTCATCTCTTAGCGAAAAGTGAAATTACCCGATCTTTATCTAAAGCAGTTCATTCCTTTTTCGCTGGGGTGACGTACACTTTTACAACCAAAAAAGCAACCATCGCGTTTTCGACCAAAAGCATTCGTTAATACCCCAAAAGTTTTTTTGGGAAAATAACCATGCTGTTAGTACGACGAGGGGAAATTAGAGAAAATGCAAATGTAATCGATAAAGAAAACCTTGGACCGTTTCCCCCCTTCACCCAAACTTTTAACATTTTCTTGCATTTTTTAACCCCGCACATGGTTAAATTGTAGCAATTAATATACAGAAAAAACGCTCTTTTTAAAATGAGCAAAAAATTTTAAATATGTCAGGCATTTTTTAAAAAATCACAAAAAAATTTTATGTTTGCGTCACTCGAGTGTTTTTTTAGGCCCCATTACGTATCAAGTAATGCGCCTCACATTTGATCAAATTTTTTTACTTAAAAAATTTTAAAAACAAAAATTTACGTAGCATATCTCTCTTTATTATTCCCCCACCACACAAAACCCACACAACAACACAACAACCCCCCCCCATTTATTGGTTAACGGATCGCGAGGTCAAACTTCAGTCCCGGGCGAAGTGATTTTTCTGTGAAAATTTGATCACAGACTTGGGTTTTCCTCCCAATATGTTTCATGTATCAGAATCAAGGTTAGGTTGACTGTCTGCTTGCATCAAAAAACAAACAAACAAACAAACCAATTAGTTTATTTGAAAAATATTAAACAAATTAATAAAATAGCCACATAATTTCCTTTTGAAAACATATTTTTCACATCGGGGACATGATCAAAAAATTACTATAGTACGGGCCATCCTGGCCACAAAGAAACTGTCCTGCCGAGGGTTTTTTCGTTTTGTATAGTATAATTATAATTCGTCAGTGCTGCCCTTAAACATTCTAGAAGTCTAGAAATTATTTGGCGCATATCCTTAGGGGGTGACAGAATCGCATGTCATTTAAATGTTTTCTGTGGAACAGACATTTTTTCCTAGCTGCCGTTTTTTCCGGGGAAGGAATTAAAGAACGCAACGCATTAGTTACTGCTGGAAATGATTCTTTAGGTTTTTTTTTTTGTTTGAAAAACTTTTTACGAGTTTCCGTCAGTTTGTGGGTGCATTTGTACGATTGTGGTCTTAAGGGTGCCCTATGCTTTTTTATTGCTGTTTGTTCGTTTTTTTTCCTGTTTTCAGTTGATGTGGTTGGTGTTTATCTTTGGTCACGATGTGACGTTATTAAGAAAATGGCATCCCCCGAATTTTCGCCCTTTGTTCAACGTTCCCCCCTTGGGGTTTTCCCCTCCACGCCCGGCAATTTGTGCCCTTTGCCATTTCCCCCCCTCCATCTATCTTTGCATCCATTAATATTACTTGTTTGAATTTTTTTAACCCCCCCTCGAATTTTTTCCTTTACAGCTTTTATTGTTTTGGCCTAAATCAAAGTGTGGTCTGGGGCTGGGTTTTTTTTGTGCCTGAATCCGAAAAATCTGCCCTTACCATTACCCTCTTGAACAATAATTCTTTTTCCCTCTTTGCTTTTTTGGGCCGGTAAGTCACTTTTTAAAAGGATTTTCCAAAAAGGAATAACTTACCAATTAATTGCTGTTCTTCCAAATTTACAAAAATTCCGAAACCGGCACAATGAGGGGCGACGGCCATTGCCGCTTTTTTTAAATATGAAGATATAAAAAGACAACCCTTTGCAATCATAAAACTTTGATCGGAAAGTGCTAACAGATTTCTTTCTCGTCTGAAAAAAACCATATAAAGCTAAACCACGTCTTGAAAAACCATAGCCTTTTTAACATAACACTATGTTTAAGCCAAGCCCTCTGATTATACAAGTCTAATTAATATTTTATAACAACTGCTAGGAGCTGGTTTTGTTACAGGTAACAAGTTTAAATATGTAGATTAACGAATGCTAATTCAGAACCTTAAATACAGTATTGCTGTGTGTTCGGGTTTAACGTCCTTTTCAAAAATTTTTTTTTAGTCAAAAAACGGGTCTACTTTACAGGAGCCCAAATTCCAAACTTTAAATGCTCTTCACGGGAAATACCGCCCAAGTCACATTTTACTGAACCGGGCTGACTAGTCCCAGCACTATCCCCTTAATCTGAGCGCAAAGGAGGAAGCTGCTAACCATTTTTACGTCTTGGGGTGACGCGGGCCGGGACGAACCCCCCCCCCTCCCGCACCGAAGCGGACGCTCTACCAAGGCTAAACCCAGGCGGTTTTTAAAAAACAACCTCCAATTCTGGTAATGCAAAATTCTTTTAAAAACAAATAAAAGGACACTTAAATTCAAAAGATCAACTGATATTAAAAGATAATTTTTTTTGCTGTCACAATTTTAATGAAATGTTGGCTGTTATCATTAATCCTTTTTGATAAATGAGGAGAAAAACGTTTCCTGTTAAAGGTTTAAAGATCTAAAGAGTCGACCGACCTTTAGGGGGTTTTTTTTTTATTTAAAACGGTAATAAGATCAAAGACTATTATTTTTGTTTTAATCATGAAAAGGGGGGTTTGCTGAAAAACTTGTTAAATTTTATGGTTATCATAATGACTTTCAGTTTGGCAGGTTGCGTTCGTCACAACATCCCTTTTTTTGCAACACAACTGAACGGTTGTCATATTTTTGTGGTGATGATTTTTAACGCTAATCCTTAACCTGCTAAATTTCTAAATGGACTGGTCCACATTTAATTTTGGGCATACCACATCTTTTTAGGGGTGTTACTGAAAAAAACGACTGAAAACCCCTATCCAATTGGCGCACTGGTCGCAAAGGAGAAACACTTACCGCAGCAGGCGTAAGGTTTTAAAAACAGCTGGGAAAAGTACTGTTTTTCCATTGAGATTTGCCATACAGACGATTTAAGGTTTTTTAAAAAGCAAGAAAAAAAATAAAAAAAACTGTCCTAAATCTACAATAAATTTTAAAAAAGTATCGCCCAAAACTTTGCATTTGGGAAACTTTTCTTAAGCTTACCTTCATTTAAAAAAAGTTTGTTTTCCCAAAATGTTTATACTTTCTTTTGCTGTTACCAATGCGTCAGTTTGTGTTTTGGGGGGATGATTTGTATCAAATATGTAATAAAAGCCCGCAGGTACAGTTCTTATTAAAAATAATTTTGCAAAACATTTAAAAACTTGCATTTTCAGTTCAGCACCTTTGTTATTTAATTGGGTATTGTTTTAGGGTAAAAAATTCAAATTTTTCTTTTGAAAAATTTTAAATTTTTTTGTTTTTCTTGTTTAGGGCATTTTTAAATTTACTACTCCCCAAATTTTTAAAAAAATGGAATGTTTTTTTAAATTTGTTTGGCAAAAAGATAACGGTAATATTGTGAAGTTTTTGGGGGGACCTTAAAACAAAGTGTTATTGTTTTTTATGGAAGTTTCATTAATTGTTCTGGTTTTTAAATTTCGTTTTTTTTAACAGTATTTAAGTTATGTAAAATCTTGCAGAAAGTGTTTCTGGGTTCGTATCCTTTAAACCGCAAATAACTGAAACTTCCCCCCCTTAATCAGAGGAGGACAATGAAGCGACACAAAAATTTTTTTTTTCAAAAAACAGGGTATTGCCCCCTTGAGATCCAAACTTATGCCCCGCGATCCATAGGTCTGCGTTTTTCCCAGAGCTAAAAAGGTGTTTTTTTTTTTTTTTTTTTAATTTGGGCATAAATGGGTTTAAAAACTTTATTTTACAACTTCAGCAAAGGTATAAAAATCAATGTTTTGTTATTAGATTTGCCCTTTTTATTTTGGGCGTTTTTAGTACCAACGTTTTTTTTTTTTTGACAATACCCAATAGTGATTTATTTACATCGTTTTTTTGCGGAAAAAAATTACATAAAAGGGTTTTTACTGGCGTGTTTTTAAAAACATGAATATTTGAAATACTTTTAAACATGTTTTGGATTCGTTTTCTAAATAAAAACTCGGGGAAAGTACTTACAAAAAAGGGGGGAATCGGGAGGATTTTAAAAAAAAATTTTGGGGAAAGTTTTTACAAAATGGAATAAGAAACTGAAACAAATCATATAGGGGAAGAGAGAAGGATTAAAATAGGGGAAAATTTAAAAGGAATTCAGTTGGAAAATTATTAAAAATAAAACTTTTCGGGTAAGAATTTAAATCGTTTAAAAGTTGGGGGGACAATAAAAGATTATGAATCTTATTGATACCTGTACATTCTTTTTCAGTTCACTTTTAAATTAACCTAATTTTATGTTATTAAAAAAATTTATGACTTTTTTGATCTATACCGCAAAGAGGGCGTGGTGTTAAAAACTGTGTTTTTTTACACTATTATTAACTAGAGTTTTAGCGGGGGTAAAAGTTTTTACGGTCCGTAGCCAGAATCTATTTTTCAGATGCAACAGCCGGGGATAAAAAATATTCAAAATCGGTAAATTCTTAAATTATTTCGTTTAATATGCTTTCACTGTTAAATTAAAACAAATTGTTTGAATTGTTTTTAGCGCATTATGGGGACCAAATTTGTTTGTTTAAAGTTTTTTGAAAGTTCGATACGTATAAACTCTCCAGGCGCCCCTTAAACAAAAACCCCTCTTAAAACATCATCAAAATTTTCCCCAAAACTGAAAAACTATCAAAATTTTTTTCTCTAGAACAAAAACCTCTACAAAAAGTTAATATTTGTATCTCCCAAAAGGGGTTGCTTTAAAGATTTTTCCTGTACTTTCACTTATGTCTACACGACCCTACTCTTGGGCCCCGCGGTTTCATTCTGGTATACGGACATTTATATTCACAATTACCCCGTTTTGGTCCCCCCGAATTTTTATACCCCTATACATTTTCGAACTGCGAATCAAAAAAAAAGATCTTTCAGTGCTTTATTATGATAGTTTTTATAAGGATCGACCAAAAAAGCACTGGAATTTCCGGGTTACGTAATTTTTTGGGTTCCATTTCTCAGTTTCGGGGGTTTAATCCGGATTTTTGTACCTGCCGGAAAAACCGAAACGCATACGGAAATAAGTATATAATCAAAAGGGAAAATTTTCGATTGCCCCTTACGGGTAAATTATAAAACTGTAATTTTTTTAAATTACAAAGAAAAACACATTTTTATCTTTTTTTTTATTTACCAGAGATAAAATTCCCCATCAGTTCTGCAGTACTTTCAATGGCGCTTGACGTATAAAAAATTTTCACACTTGTTGGGTTAACCCTTTAATTTTTCACATTTCTTTTCCTTAATTAGTAATTTTTCGAAAAAATTTTATCTAAATATAAAAAACCCCGGTATGATCATTCAAATAAAACCCGGGTTTATTTCCATGCAAAAAAAGAAAGAAAAAATTTAAAACTCAATCATTTTATTTAAAAAATAAAACCTGGGATACAAAAACATGTACAAAAAAAAAAGAAATCAGTTTAAAAAATTTTAACCGCATTTTGGATTGATAAATAATGTACATTTTATACCGGGGGGCGGCGTTTAAAGTGCTCTGAACTTTGCAAAGGAAAACAAACCCCCCCTAATTGGTAAAAAGCTTTTGAACACCAATTGGATTTTCGCAATATGTCGTCTTTAAAAAAAACCCCCGTAACCGGATGATCTGTCGGGTGCATAAAGACACAAGTGAAAAACAAAAAACAATACTACTATTGTATTTTAATTAACTAAATAACAGACAAAAATCTACCATTTCCTGAAAATGGATAAAGTCGGGAAAACTTTACTCACCGGGAGTAGGATTATTTCGGCCAAAATCAATTTCTTTCATGGGGGTTTTTTTATCAGCTCGGCCAAAAAATTGACAGAAAACAAGCGCTTCTTGATTTTTTCTTTTCAAATTTTGTCTGATTTTGATAATTTTACTGAATATTATTTTATTACGAATAAGGTAATTAAAATGTAGAGCCTAAACCCAAAACCTTAAGCGCTAAACCTAAGTCAGACTTTCAAAAAAACGTTAAAATAACGGAGACGGGTGACTTTGCCGTTGTTTAAATCAGAAAACGTGCTAATTATTTGAATATTAGAAAAAAGAAGAACTGTCGGGTTTGTTTACGAAACAAAAACACCTTTGACAAGTAAAATTTAAACCCGGCTCTGTGTCACTTCCAAAACAAAATTGCCTCACACGATGTCAACAGATTTAAATAAAAGGGTTGTCGATCATTTTAAAACGCCCGTCTGAAAGACGAGACGTATTAGGGAATGCCATTGGCACGGGCGGCGTCCCACAACCTTTGTCCGGGGGCTTTTTTCTTCATGCATGGGAATTTTTATGTAACTTTGCTAAATATTTACCAAAATAGACAGAGTGTCATCACAAAATTTGGTTCCGGTCAAGGGCAATTGAAAAAGTTTGATAACAAGAATGGCAAAACCACAAGTTCAAGATTTGAAATTTGGTACCTGGAGTAAGGGCCTATAAACTGAAATATAGCTGTATATCCCACTTCAAAAATACAAATTTGGACAGCTTCATTTGTTTTTAGCGATATCACTTTTTTGTTTTTTTGAACTACTGGTCATAAAATTTCAATTATATTTTCGTTGTGTAACAAAAACTTGTTTTTCTACATGCTCCGACGGGGGTATTTTGCCCAATGCCCATTTTTTTCCCCTTAAAAAGGGTTTAAGACTGTAAAAACTAGGCCAATTTTATCATGAATTTCATTTGTCTTTTAAATTACGGGGGTATAAAAAACCCAAATTTTTATGGCGCCCCTTTAAATTTTAGTAGAAACCCGCTGGTGCCAGTTTTTTGAGAAAAAACGTCTTCAATAGAATGTAACTAATTTATCAATGGACAGGTGTTTTCCCAAAGTTCAAAAGTTTTCAAAAAAGGCCCCGTATAAATTTTTGGTCTAATACATTTATCTTTTTTTATTTTAGAGTCCCTTTTTCTTGCAATAAGTCCACAAAACTAATGACAGGGACAACCCCGCGTAAAAATATTTTTATGGTTTAAAATGTCCCAACGAACGCGACGTATTTTTTGTATTTCATTGGGAAACAATTTTTTTTCCCCGAAGCAAATGGCGTTCCGGCCCCTTTTTCATCGGATATCGGGGAAACCTGTTTCTGGGGCTGCATTTTAAAAGACGAAACATTTGATGTTTTAAAATTTAGAATAACGCAGATTTTAAATCTTTTTACTTCTTAAAGTTAAATTTTTTAAAAAAAAGGCAAGAATGGAAATTTATGGAAACATCGTCACGAAACACCACATCGAAATTAGGACCTTTTTCAATGTAAGTTTCTTATTACATCATTCATTCTTCAGCACGTGACGACTTTTTTCAAAGCTTACAACTTATCTTACATGCATTTCTACACAAAAGAAACCCTCTTCTCAACAATTGTAAAACTTACTTCCTTGCAGACAGTGGGAAAAAACGCATAATACAGATAACAATCTAAAGAAATTCCAAACTTCCATCTTGGGTATGTTACCTTGTGACCAAAGATTTTTTTGCCGCACGTTTGTTAAAAAGAAAGGATACATGAGAAATTTCTCATGAAATATTTCTGAAAAAGGAAATCAGAAATAAAATGACAATATTTTCTGAGAATGCAGGACAATCAAAACCTTTTTAAAAGTTTTAGTCATCAGGTTTCAGTTTATTCCACTGCTACAGAAAAAATGATAATTACCCTAAAAAAAAGCAAATTTCAAATAGATTTTTTCAAAATTTTACCTCTCAACATTGGGAAAACAATGGGCTTAGCCCATTTAATTGTTCCCGGGAAAGTTTCCCCTTTAAATATTTTTATTAAGTATATTCGCATTATTGGGGCAGTAAGTTTTTAAAAGTGTTACGATTACCAGTTCTTTTTTTTTTCTAACCATTTTTTCCTTATCCCCAAAACGGCAATTTATTTCAAGACAAAAACCAAGCATGTCAACTTTCGTTACCCATTTGGGGGGTTTCCGTACTTTAAATTTGCAAGGTTTTCATTGGAATCAAAAAATTCCGGTTAAAAGGAAAGGCTGGTGCAAATTTTAAAAATGGTTTTGTTGTAGACATTGGTTGTGCACGGATTTAGGGCCCACCACCGTAGGTTTAAACTCTATCCCCTGCTTTCCCCAAGGCGGGGTTGCAAAGGTCGCTGATTTCAAAATTTCCCGGGGGGTATTTTTCCGCGATATACGGCGAATAGGTAAATTTGGGCGCTTTTTATGATGTTGACGCGTTTAGGTAATGTTACGGCGTACTTTTTGATGTTCGGGTATTTAGGGGATGTTTCAGCTTGTAAAATTAGGTTCGTGGTTTTTAGATAAAATGGGGTATATAGGTGAGTTAAGGCGTATTCAGGGGATGTTATGGCGTTTTTTAAATAAAGTAAAATTTCATGAACCCCCATTTTAAAAAATAATGGTTCTGCCAAACTAATGATGGACTAGTCCAAATTAAAGGTAAATTTAAAAAACCCCCCCCATCCCCCCCCCCCTCTCTCTCTCTCTCTTCTCTCCTTTGAAAAACAAAAACCCCAAACATGTTCAACGTTCAGATTGGCAGTATAATAAAAGGTTGTACCTAAATTTTTCCGTTTGCCTTTAACGACAAAATGTAAATATGGAACCCTGGGGCCAAAAGTTCTGAAATTTAATCCTGTTTTTAACTTAATAGGGCTTTTTTAAAAAAAAAATTTCAAACAAACACAGTCAAAAAAGTAGTTTTAAAATGATGTGTATTTAATTCCGAAAAAAAGCTTTTGGGGGAAAGTTTTGAAAAAAGCCATTGTTTCCTCGTGAATTCAAAAGTGCTTGTTAACAGAATAATTATATGCGTTTAGGCCTCACCAAATTAAAATGTTGTTCATCGGATTTGCCGCTCGTATATTTTCAGAAGCGCAAAGAAAAATGTTTGTTTTTGGCTTGCGCTCGCCCCACTGAAAAAAAAAAATGAGCCAAAATTTGTTGGTGCGCTACTTTTTACGGCCGTAACAGTGTGCAAATGCTTATAATTCCAGTCCCAGATTGTTCTAAAATGGACTTTAATCACAATAAATACATACTACTACACACATCGTCTATAATATTTCATGATACTTATATTTAGTTACATTTAAGTTAGTTGTCTTATGCAGTTACGACATTTTCTTCAAATGTTTACCAAATTGAGTTGCTACAAAAATCGGATTAATTTCATTGAAAATTGGATGAAAAAACATACTACTTTATTTGATAACATCAATCTATATTTTTTTTGATAAGGGTAAATACGTATTGATGCATGTCACTTTTCTGTTTTCTGTTTGTCCTTTCCAAATGATCAGAATTTGTATACGAAAGTGGGTGGGGTAAGGAATTTACATTATGAGTTGTATTCAGACCAGTTTAGATCTTCACAATTTCCAATTCTCGAGTAGAATAATGTTAATGCACGTTAATCCCCATTTCAGACCTTAATTGAGACTTTGTTTTAACAAATTAAATCCGTTAAAAAATTAAAGTTAGAACAAGAGCTGTCCGAAAGACAGCACACTCGACTTTTCTATACGCTTGACTCTGAATTAGAGCTTTGCCAGTAAGCGGACAGCTCTTGTTCTAACTTTTTTAACGGATTTGATTTGTTAAAAAGAAGTCTCAATTAAGGTCTGAAATGGAGATTAACGTGCATTAACATTATCGAGTATTAAGTTGTAGAGCATTGTTTCAGGTTTAACTTAAGTACATTGAATAATGTTGTCAATATAACAGGGCACGCCAATTAAGGAGACAGGAAAAGTTCCTTTAATTGTTCGTTCCCTTGCATGTCAGAATGAAACAAATAAACAGGAATCCCTACTTGCTTAAGTTTCAGAAATTAAGTGATATGATAGATTAACATAGCTTAAATATACAAATAAGTAATCACTTGAACACAGAATTTATTATGAAGGTTACACAGTAAACATCATTTCATGTGTACGTAGCATTCATTATTCGGTATAGTCCTATTCACATTCACACATTTTTATGCAATGAAAGTCATTTCCATTCTCTATATTTAGAATGCGCCAGTTTGCGTAGGGATTCCATTCAATGTATGTGCTGAAGCATTAGGTACAAATACTGACATCAAATTCTGAAATTAGAAAGCACAATATAAATTCTGTTTAAAGCTACAGTCACACATACGGATATGCCCGTGCGTTGAGATACGGTGCGGATGGGAATGATCTGTGGGACATTGGACACGGATAAGTACGGAGCAGTAAGTCTAAGTACGGGAAAATTGGTGAGAAACGGGGAACAAAAAGATACAGGACGCGAATAAGTACGGAAAGGTACGGCGTACTACGTTGAACTACGTTTTACTGCGCCTGACAACTTGCCCAGCGCGTGGACGGATCTGTGGTGAACTACGTTGAACTATGCTTTAGTACGGACTCCTCGGACAACTACGTTAAGCTACGGATCAATAAGCATTACTACGTTCGCATTAAGGTTTAGTAGCGGGTCGGTACGTTTCATATAAATTAGACCACGTGTAGCCAGCGTTTTCATTACGATTATCTTTGACATCAAGTCAAACTACGGCAAGGTACGTTTCAGTACGGATAACTACATTTAGTACGTTTAACTACGGATGAATAAGTTTCGTCCAAGTTGGACTAAGTTACGCTCAAATGGCTACGGATCGCTCAAACTTTTGTGCATGTTCAAAAGTTGGAGAAACTTGCAAGTTGGGAGTACGTCTTGAATACGTTTTGACCAAGTGTCAATACGCATTGATACGGATTACTACTTTGAGGTACGTTACAGGTACGGATCGATACGGATAACTACGTTTCTATCCGTGGCTAAACGTAGCTATCCGCGCCGTATGTATGACTGGGGTATAACAGCGCATGAAACACAGACATATGAAAGTTTATTAATTTGTATTTTAACAGATTTTGCACGATACATGTTTTATTTTAGTATCCTTACTATTACGTTAAACATTCTTGAATATTATATTAAGATGCATGAATATATTATTTCTTAATCATAAGCAATGTACTAGTCTAGGATGAAAAAAATCCAACTGATAGAATAAAACAACTTGTTTAAAAAAATAAGTGATAAAAGAAATAAAGATAAACAAATGCAATGAGAAATTTTCCGTTGGTGTTCCAAGTTGGCAGGTGAAATGTGACATCTACTGCGCATCACCATAGTAGTATGAACGACCATGGTATCAGCAAAGGTGGTTCTCAATCCATAGCTTCGTAAGTAAGTCCACTGCCATCGTTCGTTGTTTTGTCATACGATATCCATCCAAGGAGATGTTATCATCGTTGAATCGCCGAAACTTCGTTGATTGTATCATATCCAACTCAATAGTCGTGCTTTCATTCCTCCATGCACTAAATTTTTCTAAAGTTCTGCGAATTAATTTCATGGTAACATCCTATTGTTTCAGCTTTTCATGCAATGAAATACATTGCTTTTAATAGTTATGATACTGTGCATGCATGCTATGTCCATTTATTACGTTTTAATCTGAATCGCAATAAAATAACTTCGTAGTATGAAATTCAATGAAATGTCCCCTCTTTTCTATCGATTTTAATGTGAATGTAACGTTTATTCTGAATTGCCAGTTCATATTATTTTATAGTAAGCCGCTGTTTACAAATGTAGTGTTAGAACTGTCTTTATGTTTAAATCCTTCACCGGAATATTCATATGAACATGTGATCATAAGCTATCATGCTATTTTAATCTCCATAGTTCTTAATATTACTTACAAGCTTGCATCAATTTATTTAAGTTTTATATTCTCAAATAGACACCGGACAAATAAGTACCTCACACAAGAGAAGAAACGCTAGCAAAACATAAAATATTATACCGTGTGACCCTTACATAGAATTAAACAAATTAAAACAAACAAAACAACTAAAAGTTATATTTACACATTAATGACTATAATCAGTTATGCTTCTACATGCATAACAATGATGGAGTTACAGCCTCTCTTTTACTTCACGAATAGCTGAATATTTATACCTATGAATGACCACAAACTTTTATTTTCAATAAATAACAAAATACATACAAGACTTAGTATGCCGTGGCGTTTTAACATTCATACATAATCCCTAATGCCTATTTGTATTAATATTACAAATTAGTATGTACTACAACATAATTACTCGGAGCGAACTAACTCCACACCTGGAGGGATTTTTCATATTATATCACAACACATCATCTTCTCGAGACGAGGTTGACAAGCCTGCCTTGAGGCTACGAAACAAATGTATCAATTCAACGTAATTCATTCTAAACACTTAAATCATTATAACTGTACTCCAATGAATCTATAAACAAGTAATGAAGATGATCTAATAGTCAATAAAATTGCTCCCAAAAGTGTCTTAAATAAACGTGTACTTAAACATTCAACCCGTGCGAAAGCACAACATCTCTATAACTTTGATTATCCATGTCGAAAATGGACACATTATAGAGGATATACCATGTAATACTATAGACATGCTTTCAAGGAATTTAAGCTGTCATAGCTTTTCCTATACAATTATGATATAAGAATGCACCATTGGGTATCAACAAAATGACTATTTAGAGAATGAAATATGCATGAACAACAAACAAAATGGGATCTTTATAAATACAAAAATACACATTTGAGGTTCCCTTGCGTTTCATTTAATCTTCTAGTAATTTTGTTTTTCTTCAGCATTTTTGCACACTTTTCAGCTAGATAATCTTATCCTAATAAAATTAATTATGATATCTTACGAATCTCAAATGAATATGAAAAAAATTTGCAAAGTACATTTTTGTTTAATTTCATCTCAAACTCCAAAAGATGAATAAAAACTTCTTGTTTTAGAACCAACAAAGCTTTTATTTTATTAGAATAATGTATGAAAATAAAGGTCTTACTGTTAGCGGCATCACTTCATTCTCGGCGTGTCGTTGTAGTGGTGAGCACTTGCACATGATCTCGCGACAACCCATTGTAGAATAAATAAAAAAAAGTTGAAATATCTAATTGATCCAAATAAACAGGAAACTTGTAGAAGTAAAAGGGTGTAGAGCATTGTTTCAGGTTAAGGAAATTGAATAATGTTGTCAATATAACAGGGCACGCCAATTAAGGAGAAGTTCCTTTAATTGTTCGTTCCCTTGCATGTCAGAATGAAACAAATAAACAGGAATCCCTACTTGCTTAGGTTTCAGAAATTGATATGATAGATTAACATAGCTTAAACATACAAATAAGTAATCACTTGAACACAGAATTCATTATGAAGATTACACAGTAAACATCATTTCATATGTGTACGTAGCATTCATTATTCGGTATAGTCCTATTCACATTCACACATTTGTATGCAATGAAAGTCATTTCCATTCCCTATATTTAGAATGAGTTCTATTTACAACTCTATTAACAACACTTCTTAATTATAAATGTATTTCAAACTAGCTTTTAATAATGCTTATTGAGAGCGGGACCATATGTCCCTAGCCCGTCACCTGGACTGCTCCCCCTTGATCACAGTGTATATTGAGCTTATATAGGATAATACAGGAAAACATTGCAGACACATTTTTCAACTTCCGTCAACTTAGGCATTAAACTTAGATAATTCACAGATGTGACCCTCGAGCTCTTAAGATTTGACAACCTTGTCTGACTAGCATTACAATACAACTTGCTTTTACTTCCGACCAAATATATATATCTGTATCATTCCAAGTTTAATAACATGCATTTAAAGTGCTGTTACCTGAAGTGGTTGAAACTGTATTTTAAATGCATTTAAATTAATGCACCATATATATACAAAGGGATGATAATGAGTCTCTTTATGAAATTAATGAAAACAAAATGTAAATTTTAAAGCCACGCGTCGTCTATATTAAAACCATGATGAGATAAACTGAGCCATAAAATGTTCACTTCAATCACATAACGTTTGGAGCATGGATATGTATATATGTTTTATTTTCAAATTTTAAACTGAAAGTATTATCATAGGACAGAAACATAGAAAAAAAAGAGAAAATTATCGCCGTATTACAAATATTTGATAGGCAACAGTAAACAAGGGGTTTATCGATATGTGAACGTCTCGGCTAAACTAACTGCTTAAAAATGACTTGCAGCAAGTTTGTCACAATTTTGGAGTGTCTGCCCAGTTAAGACTACTACTGTCTTTTCTCAATAAATCATTAAACACATTATGTTTATTTTCTAGTAAATGTTTTAACTTCTACACGTTTTCGGTATGTTAGAATAAATGTTGCATTCCTGAGAGGGTGATATGAAAAATGTACACCCCTCGGAATATGAATATAGATCTCGGTTGACGCCTCGGTCGATACTCGCCTATGTCGAGGTGAACAGTTTTCATATCACCCTCTCAAGAATGCAATATTTGTATAACATATGGACTTATATTTTTGATCGAGAAAAAGAAAAAACAATATTAGTGGATATTATAGGATAATTTGACATAAAAATAAATACTAGGAATAGAAAAAGGATATGAAGTTATTGTGTTATTGTGTTTTCAATTTTGATGGGGAAAAAACAGCGAATTAGGAGTGAAAAAAGGAAAAAAAGCAGTGAAGGTGGGGACAATGGAAAAGCTAAAAAAGCGGGAAAGTTTACAAGTTCGACAGAATCAGTAGTTGTAAGTGAGCTTTTGAGTCAAACTAACACTATTTTATTTGACAATGAATTACATGACACAGATATTTCAGTATTGAACTTAACAGATGTCTTTAGTGATGAAACTGCAAACCAGGTAGAAACTAAGAAACCTATTGAGTGTCATAATTCGGACAGTACGGACAGAATGGCGTCAAATAATGGTAATATAGAGCCTGTTTCAGGCGACGTTAGAAATGATGATCCTACAAATGCGGATATCATTAATTACTTGAAGCGTATTGAAGCTCGAATTTCAAACATGGACCAGAGGCTGGAAGCTGTGGAGAAACTAGAGAAAAAGGTTGGTGAATTTGACTGTGAATTGAAAAAAATCTGGAATTACTTGCATGATATAGACAAGAAAAACAGTGGCAGGTTAAATGCAGTTGAAGAAAAGTCTGAAAATGTCGATTTTATATTAGCCCAGACAAACAGTAAAGTAACATCCCTTGAAAGACAGAAAGATAATCTTCAAAATGAGGTCACATATTTGCAGTCGCAGTCAATGAGAAATAATCTCGTATTTACAAATATTCCTGAGGCCCCTACGGGAACTACGGAGGACTGCGAAAAAGTTTTGAAAGGATTTCTGGTTGAAAAAATGAAAATCGCCCAAGATCTTGTGACTCAAATTCAGTTTGATAGAGTACATCGAATTGGTCCAAAGCGTGGAGACCTGCGTTGTCGTAACATAGTTGCAAAGTTTACATTATACAAGGAAAAGGAATATGTTAGAAAACAGTGGAAATCGCTATCTGGTACCCGACATCAGGTATACGAGCAGTTCCCAAAGGAAATTGTCGAGAAACGTAGGCAGCTGGTGCCAAAAATGAAGGCGGCGAGAAGGGACGGCAAACAAGCGTGGATAGTGTATGACAAACTGTTTATTGACGGAAAGCAAGTTGAGGACTAGGATTACGCAGGGGGTGAGCTCAGTATTTTATCATGGAACGTAAATGGTTTGAGTAGTGACAAAAGAGAAAATTCTGATTTTGTTGACATTCTCTCACAGCATGACATTATTTTTCTTTATGAAACCTGGTCATCCAGAAATAGTAACATTGAACTGGCTGGATATATAGGACACAATTTCTTTAGGAAATTTCAACACCGTAGAGCAAGACGACCTAGTGGAGGTGTAGCACTTTATTACAGAGATACTATTTCTGATGGCATTGAGGTGGTTAAGAACCGCCATGATACGCTGATTTGGATTAAACTGAAGAAAACATTTTTCAATTTTGAGAGAGATGTCTTTGTTTGTGGTGTTTATCTCTGGGGAGAGGATTCCCCTGTTTATAACACGGTTAATGTTGACTTATTTGAATGTATTGAAAATGATGTTAGTTTTTTTGAAAATTTAGGTTCAGTATATCTGGTAGGGGACTTCAATAGCAGAGTCGGTCAAAAGAGAGATTTTGTTAATTTTGATAGCGTAAATAATGTCACAGACGATCCAGACTATGTTCCCGATAACCCCATTGACCGGGCCTCACTAGATACGTCATATAATGGATTTGGTCTGAGGTTAATTGACCTTTGTAAATCATTTAACCTACGCATAGTTAACGGTAGATTGAGTAATGATTTTAATACCGGATCATATACTTTTGTGTCACAGCAAGGAGCGTCTGTGATAGATTATCTATTAACAGAAGAGTGTAATTTTTCTAGTATAGAGAAATTTACTGTAAATTCTATTAACGAGTGGAGTGATCACTCGTCTATTACTTTTACATTGAAGTGTAAAAATACCACACCTTTTTTGAATGAAAAGACGAAAATTAATTTTACATGGAAAAATGAGCTCAGACATCGTTTTCGTTCTGGCTTGATTGCCAAATTATCTGACCTTAATAGGCTTACGAACGATATAGATAGGTCAAGTCGCTCGGCCGTGAACACAGTATTGAATGAATTTACAGTATTAATAAGAGATGTTGCTGACCCATTGTTTTCAAAAGAGTTCAAACATAAAAAACATGTTGCATTTGCAGATAGTACTGGTTCTAGTAAAGCAGACTGGTTTGATTTAGAATGTAAAATATCTAGAAATAAATATTTGGATGCTTTACGCGCTTTTAATATTTGTAAAAATGATATCAGCAGACGATATTTTTGTACATGTAAACAAGAGTACAAGCAACTTGTGCGTAAAAAGAAACATAGGTTTTTACAAAAGAAAATGTCTGAAATAGAAAAACTAAGATTTTGTAGGCCTAGACAGTTTTGGAGTTATTTTAAGAATAATAAGAAGAACAACAAAAATAGTGATAGTATATCAGTTGATGATTTTTTAAATACTTCTCGGACTTAAGCAATAATGTGTTTACATGTAATAACGATGAATCAGAGAGGTTCTGTAATAATCACGATTTTAATAATTGTGAATCTCCTTTTGAAGAATTAAACGTACCTATTACAGTCGATGAGATTATACTTGCAACCAAAACATTAAAACATGGTAAAGCAACAGGATCTGATTTTTTATTGAACGAATATTTTTCTGAAAGTATTGATATTATAGGTTGTCATTTATGTGATATATTCAATGCAATTTTAGACTCGGGTTATTTCCCAGACAAATGGACCGAAGGGGTAATTGTGCCTGTGCATAAAAAGGGAGACCCTCGGGTGGTTCAGAATTACAGAGGTATTACTCTTGTAAGCTGTCTTTCTAAACTATTTACAACAATATTAAATAAGCGTATTGTAGAATTTTGTGAAACAAATAATATAATTTCTGATGCTCAGTTTGGATTTGAGAAAAATAGGTCAACTGTAGATGCCATTTTTATTCTTCACTCTATCATACAGAATTATTTAAGTAATAACAGACGTCTATATGTGGCTTTTATCGACCTAAAGTCTTGTTTTGACAGCATAAGTAGAAATTCGTTGTGGCTAAAAATGTACAAAAGTGGAATACAAGGAAAAATTTTAAGAATCGTAAAAGACATGTATGAAAAGGTAAAATCTTGCGTCAAATGTTGTAATACATATTCTGATTTTTTCAATTATGCTGTTGGTTTACGACAAGGGGAGGTAATTTCGCCGATACTTTTTTCACTGTTTGTTGAAGATTTAGAAATATATTTACAAAGTAATGTAGAATCAGGATTGCTTATAGATGATATTGTATTAATATTATTATTATTTGCTGATGACATGGCCATTCTTGGCAAATCTATCGAAGATCTACAAAATAGTTTGAATTTATTATGTACTTACTGTAAATGTTGGGGTCTGGAGGTAAATACACAAAAAACAAAAGTAATGGTTTTTAGAAAAAGAGGTAGAACAATGGCTGATGAAAAGTGGACTTATGATAATAATCAATTAGAAATAGTAGATAACTTTAATTATTTAGGTACTGTGTTTAATTATACTGGTAATTTTGCAATGAACCAGGAACACCTAAGCGGAAAAGCACTTAAAGCAATGAATGTATTAATGTGTAACTGCAAAAAGTTTAATTTAAAGCCAAAACTACAATGTCAACTATTTGATTCCTTTGTTGGTTCCATACTAGGATATGCTTGCGAAGTCTGGGGTTATTCAAAGTCGAAGGAAATTGAACGTATTCATTTGAAGTTTTGTAAAAGGATATTAAATGTTAGAACAAGTACCAGTAGCACAGGTGTTTATGGTGAATTGCAGCGTTATCCTTTATATAATGTAAGATATGTTAGGATTATAAAATACTGGTGTAAATTATTGTACACAGATAATATTATTTTGAAAAAGGTTTATGAACAAAGTTTAAATGATTGTAACAAAGGTTATAATAATTGGACTGCTAATGTTAAAAGGTTACTTAGTATATATGGTTTTGCAGACGTTTTTTCAAATCCTGAATCTGTGGACTGTAATGTATTTCCTAAAATATTTAAACAGAGGGTTTTTGACAATTATTTGCAAGACTGGCATAATTCAATACAAAATAATACCGTTTTAGAACTATATGCACGATGTAAAAATGATTTCTCTTATGAAAGTTACCTTGACATACTACCAAAAAATTTAAGAAGTTTTGTATCACGAATTAGACTGTCTGCCCATTCTCTTAAAATACATACAGGTAGATATGGTAGAAACAGAACACCAAGAAATGAACGTTACTGTGACTGTTGTAATTTACGTGATATCGAGGACGAATACCATTTCATATTGATTTGCCCTTGTTACTCACAAATAAGAAAACAATATATTAAAAAGTACTTCTTCAACCGGCCGTCAATGTTTAAATTTATAGAATTGCTTAAATCAGAAAATAAGACCATTCTTATTAGAATAGCCAGATATATTAAGGAAGCATTAACAATAAGAAAAGAAAAATTGTATAATAGTTCATCCTCATAATAGTCGGATATGAAATTATGCAGGTTTGAGCTTTTGTGATAAGTTATCCCTGAATTAGCTGTTACCATATTTATCTAAAATGATTTATCTAGAACGATACCTATGTCAAAAATTTCGTTATTGTTTATTAGAAATTCGTGACTATATATGTGTATTATATTTTCTTTATCTAATGACAATGTATGTACATACAAGTCATAAATAAAATATATGTTCTGTTCTGTTCTGTTCTTATAATGTGCATAATTAGGCTGATATAATGGCGCTTATCTTGAATTTCCATTATTTGATTCTACCACATTAGGTTTCTCACATATATAAATCTACAAAGAATTTTAGTGGACCTGTCATGTACATAGAATCCCATTCGAATAAAACACCTCATAAAACTCGCTTCTTTAACAGAAAATTATAAATGTTCTAAATTTTGCCCTGATTACTAGCTGGAATTATTAACAATAGATCTTACAGCGGAAGATAGCAATTATTTTTCGGTAAATAAACGTGTTTCTAACACGACAATTAAATTAGTAAACCTGAAATTTTGTTGGCCTGCCCTAATATTTGTTTGTGACGCGTGTACTTTACAAGAATAATATATTCTGACAGGTGAGAATATACCTGTCCACGAACCCTACAAACTGCATTTACACCTGTCAACAGCATTACCTTGTAACAGAACATCTAAAATCATATTTATTTGCTACAATATACGTCTACATGAAAACGATTTAATAAAAAAATAATCCGAACCAATATATCATTCCACGTAGTTTCCTACAGAGGGTAAAGTCCTATTCTTTAGCGTACACTCCTGCGGTAATGTGAACACAACGTTTGACATTTGTATGACGTTATTAGCGTAAGAAGAAAGCCTTACACATACATATATACATATATGAAGAACGCTTTAATATGCCATGTTGTCAATCATGAATATGAAAATAAATCCGATTAAAATTCACTCATCAAATCATTAAAATCTTTATTACGCCTTGTACTTATTTTTATATTGTTAAATAATAGTGTGAATATTATCTGCGAGGCGCATCAGGTTTTCAAGTTGATATGAAAGCTAATTACTGTGTTTTGATATCTATTTATAGTAAAGTGTAGACGGATAAATTTTGAGTTAATTAATTTTATTTGCGTCATTTGCATGGATGATGTATACGTAAACAGCTATTGCCTAATGGGAAACGACTTTCACGTTCAACACAATATAAGAACTGCGCGAACCATTCTTTCATTAAGACTGAAACATCCAAATTAAAAGTGTTACTATATAATTATTTATTACAATCTTATCTATGAATAAACTACATTTTTATAATTTGAAGCAGAAAATATACGTTTGGAATTAGTTTTAATATTTTACTTAATAGCGTTTTATTTGATATATCGTACTCGTGACAATTAACGGAATTAGTAAAGGATAATACTTAATAGGATGAAAACCATAAACCTTTTGGCAATCATTCATGTTTTATCAGCATCCAGCGGAGTTGTTTATTCTATGATTAAAACAGGACAGATAACTCAAAAGTCCCATCCAATGTTGACATCTTTGTTCAATCTTGCCGATGATATTCGTAAACACCAGACGACGCAAACAGCAAAACATAAATGTGACGCCAATTCAGGAGATCCAACCAATAGAAAGGGATTGACGCGTGACGCCAATTCAGGAAATTCAACTAATAGAAAGGGAGTCGCAAAGTCTAACCCGCAACAAATCAAACAAGACGAAATATTTGTTCCTGTAAAAAATCCTGTAACGGATACGCCAATAGACACATCACATAATTTCGATATTGGTAACATGCTTTTTCTAAACATGGGAAAAGGAATGACGGATCCGGATGTCCTTCATACAGTCAAAACGAATACTAAATCGGGTATGTAAAATTTCTGTCATATTTTTTTTATGCTTGAACATTGATCCAATGATATAAATTTAAATATGTAATTTATATATACAACACATATAAATTTGAACAATATGAAATGAGAATTTTTTATATTTATGCATAGCACCATTTTCTTCGTTCCAAAGTCTTACCGTTACTTGCACTTTGATTCGAAGAATTTGAAGCTGTACGAGCGACAATATGTGAAACATTAGAGAGCAAGTGCTTTGACTTTTCAGATAGTAGTATAACAATGAACTCGTACATTACGTCTCTTTCAGCAAGTTATCTGCTTTTTGTCATACAATATAACTGGATTTAATGTATTAAAATGGTTCTGTAAAAGTTGTAATCCAGGAAACATGGATTTGGAACACATATGGTGATTAAGTAAAAAGCTTCAGTCTATGATCTCTAATACAGTCACAGATGTGTCAGCCAGGTTACAAATGTCTTTAGTTGTAATATTTTTCTTAAACTTAGGAAGCAAAGTTGGCTCTTAAGCTCAACACCGCACAAATGACCGAACGAAGGGCAGGGTCCTGGAGATTGTACAGCAAAGTGTGACACTTTGTTCTTTCAGATAGGGCTATGTTCTACTTAGGAGTTGGGATGGGGACTTATAGACATAAGAAGTTGTGTTAAATAAGAAATGACGACAATGATCTTGAGAAACAGAAGATCTTTAAAAGTGATGTAATACTTAGAGCTGGTGATGACTTTCCCCTTTTAGATATTTCGCTTTTCGGATATAATGAGCAGTCGGATGGTTCGTAGCAGAAGTGTATTTATTCAGATATATCCTTTTGCTATTATTTGCTTTGAAGTAGACAAGTTAATACCTGTGGCAGAACTTGGTGAGCATTTGCTAATATTTCCATGTTATGTAGTAGTATATTCTAGGGGCTGCAGAGGAGGGGTGGAGTTCGGGACAGTTTCATCTCATGAACAGACTTAATTAAACATAGTTTTCAATCATTTTACCTGGTATTATAGATTTTATAACCATTCACAGCAGCCGCCTAAAGTGCCTCGTTGTGGCCGTAAAATTTGTCCCGTTCGTGGACACGGTGATGTTGTTATTCCTGTTCCTTTGAGAGCATAGCATCCATTCAATGTTCTATACTAAATTTCACCTTAAGTCGATGCTTGTGTTCTGTGATATATTCCGATATACTTTTCATCTAGATTAGGTCACGGGAATCCCTTACAAATATAGTAATTTATATAAAATTCTTTCAATATCTACTGATGACATGATGATTATAATTTAAATACGCATATCTGTATTCATTGTTGTAGGACGCCATTTTGTAGAACAAGGAGTTTCTGGTACAGTAAGGATCAGAGATCTCTCACACGATTCAATGATTTTGGGTATTATTGCAGATATGTGTAGTCAATGTCGGCAAAGACGGGATGCAAAGTGTGTGGCAATACATTGTCGGAATGATGAAATCTCGAGTGTTCCTTCTGGAAAAGGACCAATACATCTAAAGTCACAGCCTGCTGCTGATACATTACCAGTGTTTTCTGGCAAAGTTAATGTTAGGAATCGCCTGGACAAGCCTGGCATACTACAATTAAAGAACGTTAACTCACCACCGGGGCAGAATGTCCTTGGTATTTTCAGTTTAGATAGGCTTTCATTAAATCCAAGAAAAACAGGCAAGGTCACTGCCGATCCGATATGGTTATTACCTGATGAGCTGTTTGATACATTGCGTAACTTACCACTGAACAGGGTGCCGAATAAGGAAGGCAGAATAGAATTAGTACAAGAATCCATTTCGAAGAAAATGAGGCCTGCGGATAAAACGAAAAGCGCAGTCGCTATTAATAGTGATCCAGCATTAAATATGCATTTGAGGGAAATAAACGTAATTGGTCCTATTGTGAATCGGAGAATTATGTTCCCAGCTAGAAACGTAGGTAGTACTGTTCCTTCTGTAGATCAACAGACTGACAAAACAATACACTGGAAAGAAGGACTTGTAGATCATGTTCATAATCGACCATTAGAGGTACCCACTAACACTTTAATGCAGTTAGTAAAAAACGATGAACTGCCTTTATTGCCGAGTGCACGTAAGACAAACAATCTAGGAAATTCAAACATATTGCATGAATATAATTCTGTCAAATTTGCAGATACGGATACCAAAAATGTCAAAAACAATGGAACCAGTCGAAAGCCTCTAAATACAGATCGTCATAATAACGTAAATAAATCTACCTCAATGTCTGATGTACAGACCGTTAGTGACAAAGTTCCAGATGTGACAAATGGACAAATCCCTATGAACAGACTTACACTTGTTGTCAAAAACATAGGTAACACAGAACAGATAGCAGTTCATATGGGAGATGGACCAATACCTACTGGTATGAGACTCTTTGAAACTAGAGGGCAATATTCCATTTCTAAACAGGCAAATGTGCAACCAACAGCTCAAGATAACCAACTTTTACCTGAGCAGTCTCATCAAACTATGAATCATAAACATTCACCAGAGAACATTCACAAAAGTATGAATCACCAAAGTTTATCAGAGCATTCTAATCAAACTACGAATCATCAACATTCACCAGAGAATTTTCATAAAAGTATGAATCACCAAAGTTTATCAGAGCATTCTAATCAAGCTTTAAATCATCAACATTCACCACAGAATTTTCATAAAAGTATGAATCACCAAAGTTTATCAGAGCATTCTAATCAAGCTTTAAATCATCAACATTCACCACAGAATTTTCATAAAAGTATGAATCACCAAAGTTTATCAGAGCATTCTAATCAAACTATGAATCATCAACATTCACCAGGGAATGTTCATAAAAGTATGAATCACCAAAATTTATCAGAGCATTCTAACCAAACTATGAATCATCAACATTCACCAGAGAATTTTCATAAAAGTATGAATCACCAAAGTTTATCAGATCATTCTAATCAAACTATGAATCATAAACATTCACGAGAGAATTATCATAAAAGTATGAAGCAACAAAGTTTATCAGAACATTCTAATCACACTACGAACCATCAACATTCACCAGAGAATTTGGATAAAAGTATGAATAACCAAAATTTATCAGAGCATTCCAATGAAACTATGAATCATCAACATTCACCAGAGAATTTTGATAAAAGTATGAATCACCAAAGTTTATCAGAGTATTCTAACCAAACTGTGAACCATCAACATTCACCAGAGGATTTTCATAAAAGTAGGAATCACCAAAGTTTATCAGATCATTCTAACCAAACTATGAATCATAAACATTCACCAGAGAATTATCATAAAAGTATGAATCACCAAAGTTTATCAGAGCATTCTAGTCCAACTATGAATCATCAACATTCACCAGAGAATTTTGATAAAAGTAAGAATCACCAAAGTTTATCAGAGCATTCTAGTCCAACTATGAATCATCAATATTCACCAGATAATTTTCATAGAAGTATGAATCACCAAAGTTTATCAGAGCAGTCTAATCAAACTATGAATCATCAACATTCACCAGAGAATTTTGATAAAAGTATGAATCACCAAAATTTATCAGAGCATTCTAGTCCAACTATGAATCATCAACATTCACCAGAGAATTTTCATAAAAGTATGAATCACCAAGGTTTATCAGGACATTCTAGTCAAACTATGAATCATCAACATTCACCAGAGAAAGATCACAAAAGTATGAATCACCAAAGTTTATCAGAACATTCTAATCAAACTATGAATCATCAACATTAACCAGAGAATTGTCATAAAAGTATGAATCACCAAAGTTTATCAGAACATTCTAATCACAATGTTAACCATCAACATTCACCACAGAATTTTCATAAAAGTATGAATCACCAAAGTTTACCAGATCATTCTAACCACAATGTGAACCATGAACATTCACAAGAGAATTTTGATAAAAGTAGGAATCACCAAAGTTTACCAGGGCATTCTAACCACAATGTGAATCATCAACATTCACCAGAGAATTTTGATAAAAGTATGAATCACCAAAATTTATCAGAGCATTCCTATCAAACTATGAATTATCAACTTTCACCAGAGAATTATCATAAAAGTATGAATCAGCAAAGTTTATCAGAGCATTCTAATCAAACTATGAATCATCAACATTCACCAGAGAATTTTCATAAAAGTATGAATCACCAAACTTTATCAGAACATTCTAGTCAAGCTTTAAATCATCAACATTCACCACAGAATTTTCATAAAGCTATGAATCACCAACGTTTATCAGAGTATTCTAGTCAAACTATGAATCATCAACATTCACCAGAGAATTTTCATAAAAGTAGGAATCACCAAAGTTTATCAGAGCATTCTAGTCCAACTATGAATCATCAACATTCACCAGAGAATTTTCATAAAAGTATGAATCACCAAAGTTTATCAGAGCATTCTAGTCAAACTATGAATCATCAACATTCACAAGAGAATTTTCATAAAAGTATGAATCACCAAAATTTATCAGAGTATTCTAGTCCAACTATGAATCATCAACATTCACCAGAGAATTGTCATAAAAGTATGAATCACCAAAGTTTATCAGAGTATTCTAGTCCAACTATGAATCATCAAAGATTATCAGAGCATTCTAGTCCAACTATAAATCATCAACATTCACCAGAGAATTTTCATAAAAATATGAATCACCAAAGTTTATCAGAACATTCTAGTCCAACTATGAATCATCAACATTTACCAGAGAATTTTCATAAAATTATGAATCACCAAAGTTTATCAGAGCATTCTTATCACAATGTGAACCTACAACATTCGCCAGTAGTGAATATAAATACGATGCAAATTAATAGAGCACAGCAAGATATGAGTGTGGTGCATAATAGGCATGCTAACGATAGGAAAAGACCTGTGACCGAAACAACTTTATAGTATCGTCAGATTCTCTGATTATTTTATTCCTGATAAGTTACTAGTTATTCAATGCCATGTGTTTCAAACAAAACGGCTTAATTCCGAATCTACATGTACAAAAATATTGTCTAAAAGCCGATTGTGTCATTTAACGTGACGAGTCAATGTTGTGAAAACTGTAACATTTCACTGTTCTAATAATCAAATACGATTAAAACTTCTAACCATAAATTTCATAGCGTGGATTGTGCAGCCTTTGTTTTGTTAAAAATCACTTGGGGCTTTAAAGGAGTGCATATACAATATGATAAATTTGGGGCTTTAAAGGAGTGCATATACAATATGATAAATTTGGGGCTTTAAAGGAGTGCATATACTATATGATAAATTTGGGCTTTAAAAGAGTGCATATACAGTATGATAAATTTGGGGCTTTAAAGGAGTGCATACACAATATGATAAATTTGGGGCTTTAAAGGAGTGCATATACAATATGATAAATTTGGGGCTTTAAAGGAGTGCATATACAATATGATAAATTTGGGGCTTTAAAGGAGTGCATATACAATATGATAAATCATCTTGTTTACCTTCACAATTAAGCGTTTTTGCGTTTAATGTGACACATAAAAATGTTGTTATTCAGTCGTCTTGTGGTCACACCATATATGCAGCCATAAAGCTTTGTACAAATTATGGACTGTTGTTTTAATGTATCTCATCTATTCTTATATTAATCTTATCGACATAATGTCGTGTGTTTAACAAATAGCAAATTGTGAACTGTTGTTTTAATGTATCTCATTTATTCTTATATTAATCTTATAGACATATTGTCGTGTGTTTACCAGATAGATGTAACACATTAATCGTCAGTCTAACTTTCGTTTTTAATATATATATATATATATATATATATATATATATGCTGTTTAATTGTAATATTTACTTTGTGTAACTGTACATATGAGTGCATTATAAGTAACATTTCAAACATTGATATGTCGTTATAGACTAATAATATCTGTCATGTGTTTACGAATCGGATAGAAATATCCGTCCCTCGGGCACCTGCGCATTGGGCGGTAATGAGGCTTGCCGAATTACCGCCCATGCGCAGGTGGCCGAGGGACGGATATTTCTATCCGATTCGTAAACACATGACTGATATTTTTTCTTGCATATCGTCTACATGTTAGCTTTTTATTCTTGCAGATTATTTTTCTTGCAAACCGTATTTTACAAATAACAGGTAGAAATATTTTCTTTGTAACACTCTTTCTTATAGTAGAGCGCGGGAAATTAACGTCCGTAAGCAGAAGTGACGTCATGATGTTTTGCGTTACGCACAATAAAAAAGTTCCACTTAAGTTTTATCGTTTGAAGCGTAACGATATGTTCTTATGGTAAACTAACGTATTTTGAATCGAGAAATATACTATAAGGAACGGAGAGAAACTGTCAAGGTACCTGCTTTTTTCGTATTTTTACATAAACAATATATTATCATTGCATGAACCACTAGTTGTCATTAACAGCACGAGAGTCATCCGGCATGGGGGGTGCCAGATGGGTTTTGCCGGCATGGGTAAAATCACCGGAAACGCCAGTCCGGTGTGCAAGACTAATAATATCTGTCATGTGTTTACGAATCGGATGGAAATATCCGTCCCGAGGGCACCTGCGCATTTGGCGGTAATGAGGCTTGTCGAATTACCGCCCATGCGCAGGTGGCCGAGGGACGGATATTTCTATCCGATTCGTAAACACATGACTGATATTTTTCTTGCATATCGTATACATGTTAGCATTCTATTCTAGCAGATTATTTTTCTTGCATACCGTATTTTACAACTAACATGTAGAAATACTTTCTGATTAGCACTCTTTCTTATAGTAGAGCGCGGGAAATTAACGTCCGTCTGCAGAAGCAGAAGTGACGTCATGATGTTTTGCGTTACGCACAATAACAAAGTTCCACTTTAGTTTTATCGTTTGTAGCGTATCTTTGAGTTCTTACGGTAAACTAACGTATTTTGAATCGAGAAATATACTATCAAGGTACCTGTTTTTTTTTTTCGTGTTTTTACATAAACAATATATTATCAGTGTATGAACCACTAGTTGCCATTAACAGCACGAGAGTCATCTGGCACGGGGGTTGCCAGATGGGTTTTGCCGGCATGGGTAAAATCACCGGAAACGCCAGTCCGGTGTGCAAGACTACTGTTATCGTGTTATATTATTTTCATGTTCAATGCGCTTTTATTTTTTGCAACTATAGTAAAGATATTTTTATTTGTTCTTTTATGTTTCATCGCGTATTTTGACATGGAATATACTACATCATTCGAAAGTGATTGAGTAAGTATGAAATCTGCGCCTGGACTATGGGTGCTCGCGACGACCATTAGAAAGTCATGTTTCTGGCAGAAAGAGTAAATATTTACTTTGACCTCCATACTTTAGTAAATTAACAATTTTGCCCTAGTTTCTAAAACAAAATAAACAATCTAGTCTTTATTCACGCAAGGATATCAAAGACTCTTTGGTTTTTTTTGTTGTTCTACAAATTCATATTGATGAAATACCATAACAATGAGACACTCATTTTAGCAAGACTTATATCATAAATTTTATATAAATATTGTTTTTTGTCAAATCGCAACTTCTGTGAACTAATTAAACAAGTTTACTTTTTTTATATAAAGTAGGTACGTTTTTACAGTAATAACATCTTAAAGGGAATTCCTATAGTTTTGTATGCGCATCTTTCTGGGCAGCCGACACTATCTATAGAAAATTGAACTGAAGTCAACATTTGTTAAAACATGTGACAGACAATCTTAAACATGAGGAATCTTGAATAAAATAACATTTTTAATAAGTTTTATCAGCAATCAAATGTTGATACTGGTTTATGTTGTATTGACATGTTTCATGCCTGACATGTATCTTGCCATTTTTGTGGCTGTGTTTTGACAGCGCATTTTAGTACAAAGATAGTGTTGTTCATATGATGTTAGACAATTTGCTTTGTATTGATAAGACAATGTCTCCTTTCAGATTATTTAGTATTCAGTTATAGAAAGAATTAAGAACTTTTAAAACTTTTTTTAACTTCTAGCAGATATACATATAATCAATTTGGTCAGGTTCGCGCCATTTTTCGTCCGAACAGGTGTTATATTCAAGCGGTCTTAACATAAAATTAAGCCTGGTGACCCATGCATTTTTAGCCATTTTTATGTTCACAGTACAATTATTTATACACAAGAAGTTCACAAAAGTGAATATGAAGCAAGATTTTTTCTTCTTTTGTACCCATTATTGTAAGGATATAGTATTACAAATATGGCTATGATATCAAATAAGTATATAGTAAAATCTGTAAAAAGAATAAACCTTATTGTGCTGTCTTGATGCATATTTTGATTGGTATTTATAAAAGAGCGGAAATTATGAAAATGTTGAAAAATCTCTGGCAGTTTCAGCAACAGTGGGTGTGTTCAAAACAAATTTTCACAAAAACAAGCCTGGTAAGCCATTGGTTTTATTTGTTCATTGTTTTCAGCACAAATTTTCCTATCATATATGTGAATTTGAAAAAAAAAATCTATGAAAGGAAAAAAAACTATAGGAATTCTCTTTAAGCTTTTTCAGAATATTTAACGGTAGATGTATCATATATTCCTACACTCATGTATGAATGTGATACAATTGTTTCCGGTAGAGTAGCATGTAAACAAATGCTATCAAGTGGATGTAATCAATTCAATTAGAAAATGGAAATAGAATTAAAGGAGGTTATGGTTTGAAAATGTATTGTAATTAGTAAACATACATTTAAGAAAATTTCAAACAAACTTTGATGGTAAAAGTTTGCATCCCAAATGTATTAAAATATATTTATTTCTTTATTTACCACAGAATTAAGTTTAAAGTGTCTCATGACGACCACAAAAGATCAAACCGTACTTGTAGTTATTATGTATGATCCGTTGTGAACATGTTCTTTTTGGACTTCAACTGAAGAGCGTGTGATGGGTGATGCACTATTCATTGCATCTTGTGAACAGACTTAAAACATCTCCCATCATTTTGCTTGGCTGCCTTCAGTGCATTCAATAAATCATCTTACACGCCTGTCAAACTGTGAACAATATGTACAGATCATTTTGTTAAATAGAATGAAAATGCATAAAACACACATGAAACCTTAGGTGAAATTATAATTACTCATTTCCATATCGCAATTACTAATCTTTTAAACTGCTCTATTATATTCCGTTCGTTTGACTTGTACAGCAGTTTATAATGTAAATGCATATTAAACATGTACTGTTTGAGAGAAAACAAATTAAATACATCGAAACTTGATTTCTGTTGCATAAAACTTGAATAAAACATAACTTGCTCTGATTAAAATGTGCGTTCTCTGCTATGGATATTAACGTTTATGTCAGTTTAATTGCATAGAAGTAACAGTTTTATACCGGCTTAAGGCCTCAATTACTTTAACTTCTTTCAAAGATTTAGTAATTGAAAATATAGTTTGACTCAACTAAAAATTGGAACATCATTGAAAACATGGCTATTCACGGATAGAGTTCTTAGGGCTTTTTCTTCTTCTTTGTGGGTTAGAAATAATATCTAGAATTTCAGAACGGCTTCATGCATCAAAATATTTCAGCATTGATCAATATCGCATTGATCAGAATCATTAAAGAGAACGGAATGGATTCTCCTGTTAAATTAATTAAATTAAGCGATGAACTATTTTACTTCTGTGTTCGATTGTATTGGGTGAATGATTTTCATCTCTTTTATTGTGGCATTTGTTTGCATTTAGTCTCCGTTGATGTCTACTTAAAAGAAAATTATTGGTTTCGCAAATTAAATCCTTTAATAATTGTTTCTATTATTGACTTTATTGTATCTGAACTAAATGAGATTTTACGCAAAATATGCCTTATATCCAGTTGAAATTGCCTGTGTTTGTTTGTAGACATTCTCCATAGAATGGATTCCATGACAAATGCGAAATCAGACTAAAAGCTCATTATATCCAGCATTGATTTTTCTGCTTTAACTCGCTGAAACAACAGAGGCAATCTACTGATGTGCGTTGTGCCATCAGATTTTAATGAATAAGACCTTCTAAATTTACAAATAGATAAAGAGCTACATACTTTGTTATACTTTTATCAATTTGCTTAGATTTGTTTATAACAGTGAAACAATTTGTACAAAATCAGCAGTTTTATTTTGATATTTTGGTTAAGTTTTATTATGTTTTAACATCTCAGTTGCATACCCTACAGATAGTCAATTAGATTCATTTCCAATACAAATTGAATAAATGATGCTTTTATTCATAGGTATTGATTTATAAAGAGCATTCAATTGATTTTTCTGATCATACCTAGTCTTCAACGTAATCGTATTATTACAGTTTCACACGGATATCATACATTTTTGAAATAAATAATGTAGAAAGATCCTTTAGAAGTGAAGAACGCAACAAAACAATGCTACAATAAGTCTTGGTTTGATTTACTTTGTTATAAACCTCTTAAATTGTAGTTTAAAAGATTAAGATAACATTCCTTTTAAATTATTTGACTGACTCTCTTTTCTAAATTCAAAAACACATGGTGCACTTTTAACAATGGAAAGGGAATGCAATGTTATTGTACATGTAGTATTGGCCACTTTATTATCAAATCTGTGCATTTTTATGCACCCCCCCCCCCCCTCATTTATCGGGGTATATAGCGTTGCTTCTGTCCGTACTTCCGTCCGTACGTCCCGAATTCTTGTGTGGCCAACTCCTCCCACACCATTAGCCTTATTTGCTTCAAACATTTTACATATGCACGACCTTGATGTGCAGATGACCATAAAGGAAGGAATTCGTTCTGTGACTAGTTTAACCGCAGTTATGGCCCTTTGATAGCTTTCTCTTTATGGAATATAGAGGCAAATCTTGTGTGTCCAACTCCTCCCACATATAATCTGATTTGCTTCAAACTTTCACAGATCTATTTCTTCTTGGCGTTCACCGACTACACCGTCATCCCTGATCCAGCAAACTTTCACAGATGAACATGCTTGATGTGTAGATGACTTTTTCTGTGACTATTTTTACTGCAGTTATGGCCCTTTGATTGTTTTTGCTGAGTCCAACTCCCCCCACACTATTAGCTGATTTGCTTCAAACTTTCACAGAAAAACAAGCTTGATATGCAGATGACCGTAAAGGAAGGTTTTTTTTCTGTGACTATTTTACTGCAGCCCTTTGATAATTTTGCTATATAGAGAATGGCGCAGTATGTGCGGGCATCCATGTCCTTGGCACAGTATATGGGGGCAACCGTGTCCTATGGACACAATTCTAGTTACGATTAGAAAAACAATAGACGTTACATAGCTTTAAAAACTAATACTACACGAGCAGTATAACTCTGAGTTAAGTCAATTCAGCAATGATCCAGAATGTTGGTAAGAAGGCACTCAATACTCCTGTTAAAACTATTTTATGTATGCTGGTTCATTTTGAGATATTGACATTAAACTACTTCATTTTATATTGTCATTAAATACCTTTGTGCTGCTTCGACCCGAGCAAAATATGTAATGTCACAGCTAACATTTGACTATAGCAACTACTGACGATATTGAACTATGTTTCATTTACATATGTAGTATACTTTGCATCCTGGGTAAAACTTTATACCAATTCATTACCCTTCGCATAACTGCTAAAATCTCATGTGTTTGTCTCTTTCCCTGAAAGTAAAGTTTGAAGTACATTGTACATGGCCTTTTAAGGGATTTTATAATAATGAAGAAAACAAATAAGCATATTTTACACTTTTCGGCTCATTTCGGGTCAATTCACAACCTTAAATAGTCTGTGAAGTATATGCATAAACTCTCTAGTATGCGTTTAATTGTTGTGTCACAGGCCTCATGTTTCAATTGTAACGCATTTTCTTGAGTATTATCCTGAAAGTTTGCTTTATATTGCCTTGTAAACAAAATGACTGTCATGTTAAAGAAAAATAACCATTTAAATGTTCATAACTTTTTATATTTTTTTGACTATCTCGGATGATTTAAGGGGACTTTTCCGGTAGAATTTACACTAAAACACAGTTGCATTTGTTTCTAAACAAACTCATTCATTTTCCGATTACTTTACTTGAATCGTCTGATTTGTTACCGGTCCTCCTGATTGTAAAATGTATTTCTTGTACTTTACTTTCGTAACGTATATCACAGACTTACAATTCCGGCATTGCCAGCAGCTCTATCTTGGATATTCTCATAAAATATTTAAACGTAATCTTGCAGAAGGAAGGAAAAATTTCAAAGCTAATTAAGCACTGATATATTAAGAAAAAGGATGGTTTAGCAAAAAGCTTGCAGTGATTAGTTTGCCTGAAATAACAATGTGCAGATGATGATCACTGTGGTTCCAAACCTTAATCAACTACTAAAGCTAGGGAGGTCACAGAAAGAACTTTAAAGTATATATGCTACATTCAATCCCCGTGCATTTCTTAAGGCATCCAATCCACAAATCAAATAGGAAATATTTCGATGCCTGGTGACCCCAAATTTGTATGCCCCCGAAGGGAGGCATATTAGTTTTCAACTGTCCGTCCGTTCGTTAGTTCGTTAGTTTGTTCGTTCGTTCTTTCGTCATAACGTTAACCTTTTGCATGAAGGCACTTTACTCGCGAACCACTGCACCCAGGACCTTCAAACTTCACATGCTGATAGTACTTATTGAGTACTTGACTCCTACTGACTTTGGGATTACCAGGTTAAAGGTCAAGGTCACAGGGGTCAATGTTAACTTCTTGCATGAAGGCGCTTTACTCGCGAACCACTGCACCCAGGACCTTCAAACTTCACATGCTGATAGTACTTATTGAGTACACAATCCCTACTAACTTTAGAATTACCAGGTCAAAGGTCAAGGTCACAGGGGCCAATGTTAACCTTTTGCATGAAGACACTTTACTCGCGAACCACTGCAACCAGGACCTTCAATCTTCACGTGCTGATAGTACTTATTGAGTACAGGTCAAAGGTCAAGGTCACAAGGGCCAATGTTATCTTTTTGCATGAAGGCACTTTACTCGCGAACCACTGCACCCAGGACCTTCAAACTTCACATGCTGATAGTACTTATTGAGTACACGACCCCTACTGACTTTGGGATTACCAAGTCAAAGGTCAAGGACACAGGGGCCAATGTTAACTATTTGCATTAAGGCTCTTTACTCGCAAACCACTGCACCCAGGACCTTCAAACTTCACATGCTGATAGTACTTATTGAGTACACAATCCCTACTAACTTTAGAGTAACCAGGTCAAAGGTCAAGGTCACAGGGGTCAATGTTAACCTTTTGCATGAAGACACTTTACTCGCGAACCACTGCAACCAGGACCTTCAATCTTCACATACTGATAGTACTTATTGAGTACACAAGTCTTACCGACTTTGGGGTCACCAGGTCAAAGGTCAAGGTCACAAGGGCCAATGTTATCTTTTTGCATGAAGACACTTTACTCGCGAACCACTGCACCCAGGACCTTTAAACTTCACATGCTGATAGTAGTTATTGAGTACACGACCCCTACTGACTTTGGGGTCACCAAGTCAAAGGTCAAGGACACAGGGGCCAATGTTAACTATTTGCATTAAGGCTCTTTACTCGCGAACCACTGCACCCAGGACCTTCAAACTTCACATGCTGATAGTACTTATTGAGTACACAATCCCTACTAACTTTAGAATTACCAGGTCAAAGGTCAAGGTCACAGGGGCCAATGTTAACCTTTTGCATGAAGACACTTTACTCGCGAACCACTGCAACCAGGACCTTCAATCTTCACGTGCTGATAGTACTTATTGAGTACAGGTCAAAGGTCAAGGTCACAAGGGCCAATGTTATCTTTTTGCATGAAGGCACTTTACTCGCGAACCACTGCACCCAGGACCTTCAAACTTCACATGCTGATAGTACGTATTGAGTACACGACCCCTACTGACTTTGGGATTACCAAGTCAAAGGTCAAGGACACAGGGGCCAATGTTAACTATTTGCATTAAGGCTCTTTACTCGCAAACCACTGCACCCAGGACCTTCAAACTTCACATGCTGATAGTACTTATTGAGTACACAACCCCTACTAACTTTAGAGTAACCAGATCAAAGGTCAAGGTCACAGGGATCAATGTTAACCTTTTGCATGAAGACACTTTACTCGCGAACCACTGCAACCAGGACCTTCAATCTTCACATGCTGATAGTACTTATTGAGTACACAAGTCTTACCGACTTTGGGGTCACCAGGTCAAAGGTCAAGGTCACAAGGGCCAATGTTATCTTTTTGCATGAAGGCACTTTACTCGCGAACCACTGCACCCAGGACCTTTAAACTTCACATGCTGATAGTAGTTATTGAGTACACGACCCCTACTGACTTTGGGGTCACCAAGTCAAAGGTCAAGGACACAGGGGCCAATGTTAACTATTTGCATTAAGGCTCTTTACTCGCGAACCACTGCACCCAGGACCTTCAAACTTCACATGCTGATAGTACTTATTGAGTACTCGAACCCTACTGATTTTGGGGTATCCAGATCAAAGGTCAAGGTCACCAGGTCAAGGCGCTGCGGGGGCATTTGTCACCATTAGTGGCAGCTCTTGTTTTGGTATCATTTGAAAGAGTTGTGTCTGCTGAACAAGAATTAGTAAATAAGATGAGAATACATAATAAACAGGTATCATTACAGTCATGTTTTTGACTGCAAAATTATAAATCTTACACTGTAATTATAATAACTGGATTAAAGTATCATTGAAAACTATTAAGTAAAAAAAAAAAAATTATAACATTATTTTTGTCATGTAATTTATATTTTCCTTTTCAGTAGACAATACACTTCCAAATGATACCAAGATTATATGAGCTTACCAGGCATCAATATTTCGTATATTTTAATAGCACTGTTTTAAAGAACTTGCTTATTTGTGGATCGGATACCTTAAATTTATCAATTTGTAAATGTTTCATAGTTTATATTTCAACAAAAAGATCCAATGATAAATGCAACGTTCCTAGAACTCAGATCCCTCCAAACGAAACCTAACATTAGCGTAACTATACTTGTGAACATTATTAAAATACAAGCCAAGATTCGCAATGAATTCTCTCATTATTCCACCACTCGCCTGACATCCAAATCAAAATAGAAACTGACATAGAGTGTGTTTACTTTTTTAATATGAAACACTGTTCATTAGCTAGCGAAGTAAACCTGAAAGAAAGCATTCATCCCAACTGTTTACAGTTAACGGTTCCGTCCTTGTTACAAGGACCAAATCAAGAACGAAAATGCGTAAGATTATAATGTTGTGCTATTAAAGGAGCATGATAACATAGAAATAATTTATTTCTGTTAATGTGTCTCCGACCACGTGTATTGTATTAAAGGGTATGTTGTTACCATGCCATTAATAAGATCGCATTTCAGATAGTTTCAAAACGATATTGTAACACGATATTGCAGACTAATACCATGATGTTGTGGCGCATTTTCATATCGGACAGTATTACAATTCTATATCTTCACTTCAGCTTAAAGTATTACAATTTCACGGAAATAAGCCCTTTTATATCTTCACTTCAGCTTAAAGTATTACAATTTCACGGAAATAAGCCCTTTCATATCTTCGCTTCAGCTGAAGTTTCGGCTGTATCACAGATGATATAAACTCAAAGACTTTAAAAACACATCATCCGTACCTGGCTATTATTTCACTCTTACAATTTGTATGTAAATATGTCTATATTCATTTATCATTATTCATTAAATCTGATCCAGACTGGTAGTTTCTTCGTGATACTTGAAGCTTGATCGTCATCGCCTGTTGTATTATAGTTCATATCATACAAATTGACAGAAATTGAATGTGTTTACATATTGACGTTGATTACATTCTAATGAAGCCATTTCCAGTTTTTCGGTTAAATTAACCGTCTATTTATCAAAACAATTTTCGACTTTTGTTCTTGTAAAGAGGAGGCGTTTCTCGAAATCTTTTATTGAAGCTTTAAAACGCACCAAAATCAAAAAGCATCAAGTTTTTTTCGGTATACAAGAGTCACAGAAAGTACAATGAACAGGCTTTAATCTATAGGGTTTCACGCTTGCCAACATCATTTGAATATTTGAGCCGCACCATGAGAAAACCAACATAGTGCATTTGCGACCAGCATGGATCCAGACCAGCCTGCGCATCCCCGCAGTCTGGTCAGGATCCATGCTGTTCGCTAACGGTTTCTCTAATTGCAATAGGCTTTGAAAGCGAACAGCAGTCAGGATCCATGCTGTTCGCAAAGCCACTATGTTGGTTTTCTCATGGTGCGGCTCAATTTAAATTTACGTCACCTACGTTAGAGTTTTGCATGGTTAAAATCAAGTGAACCTTTTATCACTGGAAGTACTGGTGAATTTGTTTAAAGGTGCCGCCTTTAGCGAATATTCAATATAAATATTCTGACGACCGAAAATGTAAATCCAAATGTTTGTGAAGAAAAATACCACATTAATACAGCGAATCATTATTCATATTTCATAAACATATACTTGGACTAGATTTTTCAAATGTTTACATGAGGCATTAGGTAACCTACGAACTTTATAATTATAAATACGAGAAAGACTTAAGATAGTTCTAGCAAATTTTGCGTTCACTGCTTGCGTAGGCGCATTTATCCAACATTTTAAGCAGAGTCATGCGAATACATGTATCTAGTGGCTTTTTTTCGCCGAATAGGCACAAGATCACAGTTATTTGCCTTTGGTTCACCACAACAAGGAAGTGGTTACACGGAAAATAGTTCCTCTTGTTTGATGAATATTGATGACGTTTTGAGTGAAAGACCTGGAATAAATGGCATAATTGAATAGAGTAGGTACATGTACAAGTTAACAGAATGAGAATGTCAAAATATGCATAACATGACTTTTTGACGGAGCAAGTTTGGCCTGTTTGTGGCCATTTAGAGAGTATTCTTCATACACATGTGATTTGGTTCAAAATGGTGGAAAAAAGAGCTGGTCAATCCTATGTTTATTGTGGCAGGAATTTTTCTATTGAATAGTTCTGCTGAGTGCAGGTATTTTTAGGGGGTTTGTAATGCATGCAAAATTGCAATAGTGACCAGTGTCTATATAAAACATATAGCAAAAATAATTGTTGTCTTAGCCCTGATATCTGATAAAACCGCAAACTTGCCGTCTTTGCTTTCAAAATTTGACACATGCTACTATTTCTTTACAGTTTTTACATCATTATTAAACATTTCATAAGGTCGGTATGCAGGTAAGTATATCATTTTTTAAAACATATTTCATAGAGCTCTTAAAGTAGGTATAGGAAATAGAAAGCAATATAATTGCACCTTTACTAATCTTACCAGGTGTTCTGTATTACAAACGTGCTTCTATTGTGACATTTTGATACAAGCAAAACCGTATTATCTGCACTATAAAATACTTACTGGTATTTCATTTTATTATCGGCTTGCAATTGTTAAAAGTTATTTTTTTACCAAAAGTAAGTTGACAAAATCATATGAAGAAGTTTTGAGGGATAAATCAAACACATATGAATATATCCTAAATGTTTTTGTTGTGCGAAAAAGTATGATATTGTGTCTTTCATTTTCCACTCAATTGTGTAATTGCAAGGGAAGTAAACTAATAGATATCTCTGCTTACAAGTACTAGTCCAAGGCATGAGTTGTCATTCTTTGCGGATCACAACTTTAAATTACATATTAAAACTTCTGGCATTTATATTAACAAAACTATCATAAATTCCACATTTTGCGAAATCATTTTTGGTTATTTCAAGGACTTTGAAATCAATTTCTACACTTTATTTAATATGTATTTCAATCATTTTAGGGTCTATCTCTACTTAAAGACACTGACTTCCAGATTTTGGCTTAAAATAATCTTTCTTTCAAATTGAAGTTTGGTCATATTATGAACATTAGAAAATAAATTTTTGTTTATAAAATTTTTTAAAAATTCCAAATCAAGAAACAAAATGACCGCGTCGGGAATCGAACCCCGTACCGTCGCGGCAATAAAGACATTTTCTCGTCGTCGTAACCAATAAGGCTATAGCGGAAGTAGTGAATTAAAGCTTCTAAATATAGATATTTATCATAATTGGCGAGACTATTTACCTGGAGTAAAGCGTTATAAACGCTTTTCGATTTTCATCGTAAAAAGTAGTAAAAAACAGCAAATTCTCATGTGTTTCCGTAACATATAGCTTGTCAGTAATTAAATTTTAAAACCTTCCTAAGAAATATAGCATTTATTTCCAGATATCTAAAAAGATTCTTTGTTGTCGAGCGATCTGGAGGCCAGTCCCTTTAAGTCAATAATTGAATATATATAAATGACATCTTAAGAAAGACTATATTGCATTTGATAACAATTAAGTAACCTTAATAGGTGACCATGTAAAACTTAAAATTATTCTTCTGTTAAGTGTGGACTGCATTTAACTGTCCATCAAATTTTCGACTTATATTTCTCTTCAAAGAAAAGAAATTTTGAGTCCGACTAATTTCGATGTATTTTGAGTGTACACTGGGCAGCGCACGTAAATTTTAAGATTAATAAAATCTGTAAAAAGATCCTTTGGAAGCATAGAATGCAACCAAGAAGAATAATAGCAGACTCGGTTTGATTGGGACTGTTCAAGAGAGGTAAAACTAATCTCAGAAAAATGTTGACCCTTATTTAATTACGTATTCAGCCTTTTATACTAAACAGAGGTACTTCATGGATAATCATTGCATACTTCTCTACGTACCAATAGCCAGTTTAACAATTGACATTAAAACACATATCTGGATGAAGCCCGCCTGCTTAGCTCAATAGGGAGTGCATAGATCTACGGATCGCGGGGTAGTGAGTTCAATCCCCGGGCGTGACGATTTGATAAAATACATTGCGTCTGAAAAACGGCGTTAAACCCAAAACATACAAACAAACAAACATATCTGGATGTGAGCTGCGAAGTTATATTTGAATGTATGTAGCAAGGGACTTAATAATGATAGTTAGATGAAAATCCTACCTACAGGAGTTATATACACTATATGAAACAATATATAAAGTTCTAATAATTATTTTAGGGTTTCACTGAATGTTTACTTTCAAGAGAATAGTAAAGATATAACATAGAGATAAAGATAAAGAATAGTTAAACACAGCCACAGAAGTTTTACATGGTCACCTATGAAGGTTACTTATCAAATATATAAGCATCTGAACTCTGAACCGTGGTAAATTAGACGATAAACGATGAGAAGGCCTTGATTATTTCTGAAATACTGTTTACTTTCAAGAGAATAGTAAAGATATAACATAGAGATAAAGATAAAGAATAGTTAAAAACAGCCACAGAAGTTTTACATGGTCAACTATGAAGGTTACTTATCAAATATATAAACATCTGGACTCTGAACCGTGGTAAATTAGACGATAAACCATGAGAAGGCCTTGATTATTTCTGAAATACTTACTATAATTTTAGCTAAATTTACACATTTACATTCGCGCTATTCCTTTCCATTGAAAATTATGACGTTCATTTTGTATGAACAGCTAAAGAAAACGCGCCAGAGTGACGTCAATGCTGCTTAGTGCTAACGGGCCGCTGTTTTGACGACGTCCGCGTATAGTCAGGGAGAACGTTCCTTAGATGACATCGCAGTTGTTCCGTCTGGTGAACAGAATGGCCGGGAAGCTGATTTAAATGTCAAATCAACAAAATGTGTGCAATTTATAATATAATTTTGTTTACAAATGGAAAGGAAATATAATGTAAATATAAGAAATAAATTAATTGTGTTCAGAGTTCATGCCGTTCATTTCGCGTGAACACCGAAAAAAAAATCATTTCTTAAATATACTATTTTGTCGCCTTTCAAACTTCCATCGGTATGATGCTTCCCTTTTGAAATATTTAGTACGAAGAGAAAGCTACCTGAACTGAAAAGCACCCCCTGCCGAAGCGGTTTAAAAAGAAAATATCCAGTCATTCATACAATGGAAAAATGCCACTAAAGTGTTAGATTTAAAATTATGTTGCATATAAATATTATTATTTAAGAAATAATTTATAGCAAAAGAGTGTTTTAACACTATTTATGCACGATGGGCGGTTATACGTCGGGCGTAATAATATCACGAGGGCGCAGCCCGAGTGAAATTATTTGTACGACGTATTACTGCCCGAGTGTATAAATAGTGTTCAAACACGGTTTTGCTATAAATTATTTCGATTCTAATATGCCCTTAATCTAAAACAGTAGATAAAATATAGAAGCGCTCTTTCTTTGTCGCAACAAAAACTTTGACGTCACCGCACGTTAACGTGACGTCATTCTAGCGTAAGAGTGTTTTAACAGAGGCATATTAGAATTTATGGTCAGAAAAATGACCGAATAGGGTTTTTTTCTATAAAATGTTTTTGAAGTCTTAAGAAATCATTTTTAGACAAAATTATCAAGGGAAACATTAAATCAACATGTCTATAACATATTCTATCCTGTTTCTATCATTTTTAGAAATTTATAATTAAGGCGGGTGTCAACTTAATTATTATAAAGACTTTGGATCTCTATAACATAAATGCCTTAAGTCTGTACCATATCAAGACACTAAATATGTAAACTATTTAAAATAACTACCTTCCAAGTCAGTGATAGTATTTTAAAGGATGTTTAACTTGACAATACAATGCGATTGCGGCTCCCTGACTTCAACGATCCCGGCTCCCTGACTTCAACGATCCCATAGCTGCAAAGGATAAATCTCATAACCCTTACCCTGCTAAATTTCCATAATGAGCTTGTTCATATCTCAATTTGAACAGTACCATTCACTGTTAAAAGGGGTGCTTACCAAAACGATACTGACTGAATGGCGAACAGTGCAGATCATGATGTACAAAGGTCGCAAAGGCAGAATCAATCGTGTCCAGCATAATAAGGGTTAACAAATGTTTAAATGCTGTTATATACTGAGTTCTCAAAATATACATAGATCTTTTCATGATCTTTTTTATACATCAATTTAAATAGGCCGTATCAACGAAATCGCAAACATAGCAAATGTCAGATATTATGGGATCGATAATGAATACGTATTGAAGAGATTTCAGCAACAATTCCAAATGTCATTTTATTCTAGAAGATCATCATTCAAAGATGCTCTGCAAACTGAAGTGAGAAACCAGTTTCAGTTTGTAAGTCCACAACATAGACCTTCCGATGAAAATGATATAGTTCTTGTTTCACATTTTATTAAGGAATAAGGCTTATATTTGAATGTCATAAGTTTATATCTAATGTTTTGGAAAGATACATACATCTATAGTTAATATTTGTAGATATCATACATGTGTATAGGTAATAATATATGTTATATTTATCTTAAGTGTACCTGTACATTTCTCTAAAATGTCTTTCTGCATGCATTATATTGTTATGGGCCGGTGGCCAGTATCAAATAAACATTTTGTCATTGTCATTGTCATATCTGCTGTATCCATGCTTAGTGATGCCCATTACGGTACTGCTGACAAGTGTGATCAAATGCTGACAATACCGACATATAATTTTGGTGACGACTTTGTGTCACTGGTACATGTAGCACATAAATTAATTAAGGGCTGATACGTTCTCTCTCAAAGGACATTTCGGACTGAATGTGATAATGATGCAGTAAACTGTGTTTTAGAGGGTCTGTTCTTGTTTCAAAATTTAGTGTACATAGTCTAAAAACTTCTAGATAAAGAATCTGACCCTAAATATCCTGAATCCGAAAAGCAAACAAAAATATTAAGTGTTGTACAAGATATTGTTTATGGAATGAGAAGTGGTAAAACGTCCCTAAACACGTTTGTCTTGCAAGTATATTTCACAACATGGCTGAGTCAATCACTACACTTAGTGAGAAGTGTTAAAACGTGAATTCCTAAACACGTTTGTCTTGCAAGTATATTGCACCAGATGACTGGGTCAATTTCTAAACTTAGTGAACCTATTTCATAGCACAGGGCATACATTGAGCTATAGAGTCATACTTAAAAGTACAAGCATCAGCTGAGAAAACTCCTGCATCGATCAATCCAGAAACTAGTCATGTTATTCCGCTGAACCTTGTTGAGAATGTATTCACACATTTTATTAAAGATAACATTGAAATAAGTGACTCAACGCTGGATGGAAAACGTACTTTCCATGCTACCGCATGTCAGAGTTGATTTCAAAGTGTTCAGTGGTTTTGGAGCAAGACGTTGAAGCAAGAATATTTTGCAAGCAAATCCAAAGTCGGACTTTTTTCCTCAAAAACATACAGGCCCCCCTCCGCAGAATATCAAATTTTCGGCACCTAACCTAGATCTTGCCTAGTTCTGAAGAGAAACATTTAAAAAAAACCAGAGTATATGAAAGCTATTTTGCCTCCTTAGATTGGTGAAGATAATTTACTCCAGTTTTCGTTAATAATTCTGAATTAAAAATATTTTCATCAAAAGAAGTGAAGTAGAAACTAATCATGCAAACCCCTACAGGGAAGACATTGGTTTTAAGCCGATTTTAAAAACAATATTATCGTACTTTAGACTACATTAGCTTTGCAATTACAATTAACATGACTTGCTTAGTAACCATTTTATTTTGGCGAAAATGTCATTTTCTGGTGTTTTTTTAATTCCTTTTTAATTCCTTTTAAGTAAGCAGGGCACACATTTATATTAAAAGCAATTTATCTTTGCAAAGTGTTTTTATTAAAGCTATAATCATGTTAGTACTTCGATAAATAAACATATTTCTGGTTAATTGTGATACTATAACATATTTGTACTGAAAAATATCTTAATTTGGCGGCCATTTTGTTTTCTGCCATTTCAACCCATAACAAATTATATGACAGATGGCCAACATATATTTATTTTCGAACTCAACATACTCTAATTATACTTGAAAAGTACATGAGAACAAAATGCTTGTACGTATCACTTTATTGAAATCTGGACTACTTTCAAACTTTCTTATAAAAATATACCGTGAACATCTTTAAAAAAAAACATGAACTTAACCTCTCTTCACTGGAAAAAACTTGTCGATTTATTCAACTTTCAACTTTTTAGAAACTTCAACCTTTAGTCTGCTGGCGGCAAGTGGTTCTGCCTTTGCCACCCGTGCAGGCTGATCATGGTCTGCGCTGTTCGCTATTCAGTCAGTAAATTTTCAGTGAACACCCCTTTGAACGATAAGTGGTACTGCCCATATTGAATGATGGAACAGTCCATTATAGAAATTTAGCAGGGTAAAGGTTAATTGAATATTCTTTTCCGAAGACGACAACAGAATCTCTATATATTCGAATAAAACTTATCCGAATATTTCAGAATATCTGACAAAAGTTTATAGAAGCGCGATATAAATATTGACATGTTTTTCGCTGTACTGCTTGATAATAACAATATTTTATATGAATATCGCTTTATTAGCGATAGTCAAGCTTTGTTTTGCACAGAAAATATAACACCTTAATACCCTTACTCATTATGCATATTTCATAAATAAATTATATTTTCTTTGATTAAATTTTACAAACTGCATAAATGTAGTGTTGTTAAAGTCGTTGAGTGTATACTTAATTGTTTCACTCTACAGTGAAACAAATAGAAATCACGTATTGATGTCAATGTACAATATAAATGTTTGAGTTCGAAGGTGTGGACGGATAGCTCAGTGGTTTGCACACTGGCCTTCCAATCCTGAGGTCGGGGTTCGATCCCCGGCAGCTACTCGGGAATTTTCAGAAACGCTTTTCAGTGTTTCCCACCCAACTAGAGGTGTACTGGTCAGGAACCCAGGCAATCCTTGCGTGTATCAGTGCTATACACTGGGCACGTTAAAGAACCAGGCTGTCTATTCGAAACGAGCTAGGCTAAGTTAGCCGGATAAGCCTGTATCAGATTTCTGATCTCTCTGTCGTAGGGGCTTTGTCTCACTCTGTCCCTCTGGTCAGATCGCTCTGTGTCTGTACTAGTAGAGGATGAATTATGCGCCCTGTGTGGCTGCATTTGAACTATGTAAAGCGCCTTTGGCGCTATATTAATCTGGTATAATTTAATGTACAACGCCGGTGAATATACTATGTGTAAAATTAGGCGTTTAATCAATTAAAGCAGTTTCAGTTTCAGTTGAGTTCTAGGAATAAAACCATATTCAGTTTACAGTGACAAAAGCTATATACATTTCAAATCAAACAAACAGCTAGTAGAGGTGTTCATATGATTGAATTACAGCAGGTTGGAAAGTAAGCATGATAATTTTGTCATTGGTTTGTTCTTGCACACACTTTCGAGAAATGAAACACAATCAAGCAAACTGATGGTGCGTGTTTGATTTAGTCAGTTCATAAGAGGGTTCAATAGTTAGGAGCCTGTTTAATTGAGTCTGTTCATGAGGGGGCACAAGAGTTAGGAGCATGTTTAATTGAGTCTGTTCATGAGAGGGCACAAGAGTAAGGAGCCTGTTTAATTGAGTCTGTTCATGAGAGGGTACAAGAGTTAGGAGCCTGTTTAATTGAGTCTATTCATGAGAGGGTACAAGAGTTAGGAGCCTGTTTAATTGAGTCTGTTCATGAGAGGGCAGAAGAGTTAGGAGCATGTTTATTTGAGTCTGTTCATGAGAGGGCACAAGAGTAAGGAGACTGTTTAATTGAGTCTGTTCATGAGAGGGTATATAAGAGTTAGGAGCATGTTTAATTGAGTCTGTTCATGAGAGGGCACAAGAGTTAGGAGCATGTTTAATTGAGTCTGTTCATGAGAGGGCACAAGAGTAAGGAGCCTGTTTAATTGAGTCTGTTCATGAGAGGGTATAAGAGTTAGGAGCCTGTTTAATTGAGTCTGTTCATGAGAGGGCACAATAGTTAGGAGCATGTTTATTTGAGTCTGTTCATGAGAGGGCACAAGAGTTAGGAGCCTGTTTAATTGAGTCTGTTCATGAGAGGGTATAAGAGTTAGGAGCCTGTTTAATTGAGTCTGTTCATAAGAGGGCACAAGAGTTAGGAGCCTGTTAAATTTAGTCTGTTCATGAGAGGGCACAAGAGTTAGGAGCCTTTTTAATTGAGTCTGTTCATGAGAGGGTAAAAGAGTTAGGAGCCTGTTTAACCGAATCTGTTCATGAGAGAGTAGAAAAGTTAGGAGCCTGTTTAATTGAGTCTTTTCATGAGAGGGTATAGTAGTTAGGAGCCTGTTTAATTGAGTCTATTCATGAGAGAGTACAAGAGTTAGGAGCCTGTTTAAATGAGTCTTTTCATAAGAGGGTACAAGGGTCAGGAGCCTGTTTAATTTAGTATATTCATGAGAGGGTACAAGAGATAGGAACCTGTTTAATTGAGTCTGTTCGTGAGAGGGTACAAGTGTTCATTCTGTAACAGAAGACAATAGTGCTTAGAAATCTTTCAGTCTGAGTAAACATTGTACATGTTTAATTCAGAATAAGTAATAGAAAAGTATTATTCATTTCGTTTTAAAAGTAAATGTAGAACGCTTTGAATCATTGATTATATCCAACGTAACCAGGGTTTTTTTCCGTCGTCAATGGAAGCAGAGGTGTGTGTACAGGAACGCCGGAAGTACTCGAACAGTACAGACAAATAGGAGCCTTAGACGGACGTGTTGATCAATATAAGTAGTACTCATGTAACTTAACGCATACTTTTCACTAATACTTCTTGCAGCAATTTTTTTGTTAAAATAATTACTTTCACATGTTTTTCAAAGTCAAAAGGTCATGTAATTTCAAGCATGTTAGGAAATTTAATTATGCAGTTGGATGGCAATGTTGTACGAAAGTTACTGGAATTTAGAAAAAAATAAAATTATGCCGAAGCAACCAGTTTGTTTGAAGTTCTGGGTCCAGTTGTTCGAAACTTTAACCGGCTGTTAAACTAACTGCCTGTTAAATTTTGATTAAAAATATTAATCTTGTTGGGAAAAACTTGCGTGAGGTTTTGCTTTTACGGCAAAGACTTTTTAGTGTTCATTATCCTCAACTTATACATTTCTTTTTCTGAGTCTTCTAAAATGTCGAAATATAATTCTAAAATTTATCCAACTGTTAGCTTAATCGCCTGTTAAAGTTTCGAACAACTGGGCCCTGTTTGTTAACTTTTTGTTATTTTCTTTTTTTAATGTATCACGACCTGAATTTCACGTTCATTTGTTTTTGTCTTTTATGAAATATTTTGACAAGATCATCTGTTGCTCGACCAATATCTTTGTCAGATGTCGGTACGGTAAACCTTTACATTGAGCAATTTAAGGGTTAAATCTAAGAGAAAAGTAAATTATGGCTACAAGAAATACAATTTATAACGATAGTAAAAATGTTGTAAGATAAACCTTTACATTGAGCAATTTAAGGGTTAAATCTATGAGAAAAGTAAATTATGGCTACAAGAAATACAATTTATAACGAAAGTAAAAATATTGTAGCTTTTATCAGTGTACTGACTGTAACATATTCCGTACGGCTGTAACATTTATAGTTCACTGTGACTATTATCATTATACGATAATCTTTACCGACAGACCATACATATCGCGGCTATTTAAAATATAGAGTGAACGCAACGGATATTTTCTACCGGAATTCAAAATTTAATGCAATTCATAGCCACATATCTATGACACCGTGTACAATATTTTAATTTGTTTGTATGTTAGGCTTGATGCATTATATGTAGGTTTAAAACGTCCTCTGTGATTCAGCCGTGCAATCGGAAAATATCAATATCTACATAATTGTTAGATAGTCAAAGACTTATCAATGTGGTTCTTACGAAATCGAGATACGTCCAGTTTTTTCCATAGTACGTAATTTATGAGACATCTTTTATAAAAACGAAGAAAGATGACCAACAAGTTTCAATTATCACTTAAAGTGCTAATTGAAACGCGTTGCCATAGTGCTAATTGAAACGTCGTTGTCATAGTGCTAACTGAAACGCGTTGGTCATCTTTCTTCGTTGTTGTCTTTCATCACTTGCAGTCCATAGAATTCGATGTATAACAGTACATCTTAAAGCACACGTGCATAGAAAGCAAGCACACATATGAGCCGTGCCATGAGAAAACCAACATAGTGGGTTTGCGACCAGCATGGATCCAGACCAGCCTGCGCATCTGCGCAGTCTGGTCAGGATCCATGCTGTTCGCTAACAGTTTCTCCAATTCCAATAGGCTTTAAAAGCGAACAGCATGGAGCCTGACCAGACTGCGCGGATGCGCTTGCTGGTCTGGATCCATGCTGGTCGCAAAACCCACTATGTTGGTTTTCTCATGGCACGGCTCATATGTTTTAAAACCGGCCATTGTAAATAATTCTCATTTCTCGATTAATTTACTTCGGATGTTCACTGGCATAATTGTTTTATAAAAACAATTACACACAAAGTATTGCTTCTGATATAAGACGGCGAACAAAATTAAATAGTGCAGTAAATGTTAATTAAGTGTATATATCTAAACAAAAGGTATAAAGTTCATTGTAAAAACAAATTGCAAATAAGCCCACGTGACAAAGGCATTACAACTGAGTCTGTTATTAGTTTTCTTCGTTGCATTCTATGCCGTGTGGCGGCTTTAAAAGGTCTCTACGTTCTTGGACTCAATGTTGTTCAATTTTCTGATCCTTTGGAATCAAGCAATACATTCAAATTTACTTTAATAATGTTCCGATTAAGCCGGTGCTAGGTGAGATTGTTGGGGTAAGGAGTGTTACATATTTCATAACCTCTCATGGACAGACTCAGTCAAACCAAGTCTGCTATTACGCTGCTTGGTGGCGTGATTGATTCTATTCTGTGCTTCCAAAGAAGTTATTAACTATTACAAAGGCAGGTATGTAGTGCCGTGTGGCGGCTGTGAAAGTACTTTCACTAAGTGTTTTTTATATTTCCTGATCCATATAATTCCTGATTATTCAATTTTACTATAATAGAATTCCGCTTAAGCCGGTGCTAGGGGGCGTGAGGGGTTTTGCACACTTTATTACCTCTCATGGACAGACTCAATCAAACCGAGTCTGCTATTACTTTGCTTGATTCTTTTAGACTTTCTTTTGATAAACTAGTGTTACAGGCGATATTGTTCACGTAAACACATACGAAAATGCGGCATACCAGATCTGGTGCTTGGGTTGAAACAACAACAATACCAAAATGCACGTTATAAAACGGTTTCAATCTTGGAAGCGAATAGAAAGAATTTTTTCAAGTGTTGCTAAGGTAACCACAGGCTTAGTGTTGAGGAAGGTCAGAACATGCAAGATACATTACGGTATACCAGTCAATGAGTAAATAAGACATTTTACATAAAAGGAAAGGTCAAGAACTGTCAATTATCACTTTCCAGAAACAGTACATTTCTGTGAATAAAAGGAAGATACTTTGCTACACCTTCTATCTATTGAAATCAAAAGACCGCTTAGAAGAGCTTACTTAGATGATTAAAACGAGAAGTTAAAAAAAATGGAAAGCGATAAAGTTAAAGAGAGAATTTTTCGATGTTCCATAGTAGGAGACAGTTTTGTTGGAAAAACTACTTTGATTAAACAGTTCCTGGGAGAAGAAAGCACTGATGGACCGATACCTACGGTATTTGATAACTTCGCTGGTAAGTGTGTCCATAATGTTCAATACGACCTTCGTATTTTTTAAAATCAAAGAAATATACAATTGGTTCTGTAATTAATTAAAAACTTAGCTGAGTCACTTTATGCTGTGAGTCATATGATTTCTGATTCTTACAATAAGCTTGATTATATTTATCATACTAACTTTCACGAAAAGGTTTTTGTATTCAAATTTTGGATTTCTTACCTGTTGTAAAAGCAACTGCAAATCTTAAATTGTTCTTATTTCTTGTTTATGTTTTTTTCCATAGGAAATATTCATACTGCAGATGGTTTCTATACGGTCAGCATTTTTGACACAACTGGACAACATGACATGGATGGATTACGTCACTTCCCGTATGCCCAAAGCGATACAATTATCGTCTGCTACTCTGTTATTGACCGGACATCTTTTAACAACGTCTTACAGGTTTGGATTCCAGAAATTAAGAAATACACACTAAAAGGCACACATATCGTTCTGGTAGCAACACATTGTGACAGGATTGATATCAAGTCTGCAGCTGCCATACGGAGTGAAGGAATGTCACTAGCAAAAAAGATTGGTGCATTTCGCTTTGTGGAGGCCTCAAAGTATGATTTCGAAACTATGTCCAAACTTTTTGAGGCCATTGTAATGAAAATTGTGAAAAGAGAGTAAATATTACGAGAAAAATGGATAAACTTATTTCATTATCGTTTTTATTCTCCGTTCAGTTACACTGGAACCAGAAACGGAAATATTGACGTTTAAATTTCATATCGGGTGCATGACGTCATTTTTATATTTTTTTTTTATTTACGTCAATATTGTCATTGTTTATTCAGTCTGTTGAACAAATTCATCACATTTATACAATATTAATATGTGTATATACGTATGTAATAAAAATATTATTAGCCTTTGCATCGAGAAATATGCACTCGTTCTGTAGCGGAATAATATTGCGCTCCTAAAGTTGCCAAATATTTCCGCTGCAGAACGCGCACATATTTCTCGATAATATATCAGCTAGTTCATAGCTATGATCACAAATTGGAATAAATGATTGTAAAGCATACAACTGTCTTCTTGTGTTATATTGTTGAATATCTACATGTATAGAAGTCATTGATATGCCAACCTTTAGGTGCAGAATGCAAATATTTAATGTACAAGACAACATAGAGAACTACTTCTTTTTAATGCTATCTAATTATCACAAAGAACAATTAAAGGTTCATCACAAATGCGTTTTCCAATGGAAACTTATGTTCCTCCCTTCCATATTTGTAAAAGAGGATTACGTTTAGGCTCGAACGAGTGTTATGTTATCAGAAGCAGTTGATATATAAAAAGAAAACATTTCACTTGTTCTATGTGAAGACCTGATTATCCTACTAGAGTGTACAGTTAAATCTCGATATCTCGACTTCGTCGGGACCAAGAGGAAAAAGTCGACATATCGGAATATCGAGATAACCAAAGTTAGGTCAAGTTTGGTTGGTAGGTGGGGTAATGAAGTTTTGTGTTGATAAAAAGGTGTTTTCGAGAAAAAATAGGTATTGTATTGTAATTGTTTTGGCGGAGGTGAGTTACTACCGAAACTGATAACGGAGAGCATGATTTCTCAATCCGCACCTGCAGCTAGCGACAGATTCCTTTCCTTGAACGCCGTATTCGATAAAAAATAAAGAAAATGGTGAAAGACGTCTTTCTTAAAATATAATGGATAATGACCAGAACCACTAAAAACAACAGAAACCTCTGTCTATTATGTTAGAAACAAAACAATGAATAAAGATACCCACGGAATGCCCTGCTCAGTTTATTTATTTATTCATTTTGTTGGGTTTATCGTCGCACCGACACAATTTAGGTCATATGGCAACTTTCCAGCTTTGACGGTGGAGGAAGACCCCAGGTGCCCCTCCGTGCATTATTTCATCACGAGCGGGCACCTGGGTAGAACCACCGACCTTCCGTAAGCCAGCTGGATGGCTTCCTCACATGAAGAATTCAACCCCCCGAGTGAGGCTCGAACCCACATCAATAAGGGGCAAGTGATTTGAAGTCAGCGACCTTAACCACTCGGCCACGGAGGCCCCCCTGCCCTGTGCAGTATCTAAGAAACAAAACAATGAAATATATACCCACGGAGACTCTTTTTCAGTATATATTATATGTTATGTTTAGATATGATATAACACCTACTCGGTATTTAAGAAACGCTGATAGACTCCTACAGGAACTCGAAACTCCTGTCCGATATGTAACAAACTGTGATATAGATACCCATGGAAACTCGTGTCCGATATGAAAGAAAAAAATAGTACAGACACCTAGGGAAACTTATTTCCAGTATATGTTAACGGTGGATACCCACGGAAACTCCTACAAAGTGAATAAGAAACGATGAAACAGATAGCCTCAGCAACTCCTACCTGTAAGTAATGATGATATAGTTACCCACGCCACGGAAACTCCTGTCCGATGTGTAAGAAAAAATGCTATAGAAACCTTTGGAATCTTATTCCCAGTTCATATGTAAAAAAAAACGATGACATATATACCCACAGATTTGGTTTGTGATCCGTCTGTTATGTTAGCACTGGTTAGCAAAAAAAAAGAAAAAGAAACTTAGGTCTTCTAAAAAGTCGCAACGACTTCGTCTCAGTGTTGTTATATTTTCTGGTCCTTCGGGATCATTGATTTCAACTCATTTAGATTTGAAAATTGAATATTGCTTAAGCCGGTGCTAGGGGGCGTGCGCAGTGTTGCATTTTCCATTACTGCTCATGAACAGACTCGATCAAACCGTGTCTGCAATTTTCACTGTAGCCTTGTTTTCGGTGATTCCGAGGGGTTACTTTCCAGATTTTATGACCCCTTTTGAGTCTCAAAATATCCAATGTTTTACGTCCGATTGTATGAGATTTTTACATTTTCTGGTGACAAATGAGCTGAAGTTTTATCGAGTTTCATGTTTTTGTGTTCATTTTTCATAAAATGGTTAAGGAAAAACCCCGATTTCTGTCCGGTGACTGGTCGTCACCCAGTATATCTGTTCAATGAGAGCGATTACTTTATTCTGTTTTATATGTCTTTCGTCTTAAATGACATATCATACTGCTTGTTTATTAGCAGCACAATCTATAAACCAACAACATTTTTTACTTCAACCTTTGCCTTTTCATCCTTTACAACAATTTCACGGTCTTCTTTCTCATCTCGTGCCCAAGGCTGTAATTCACCCGACCCAAACATGATGAAAATTATTGCTCCAAATGTGTAGACTGCGGCTGTAATATAGAAGACTGTCTTCCACTGTTCTCGTGTTTTCTAAATATAGAAACATGCAATTTGAAAAAGGATAAAGCCTGAAGAAATGAGTTTATTCTAATTAACTGTACACTCATATTGAATCATGTTAATGAGTACAAAGAACTGTAAAAACTGAATGAAACTGGATTTTCTTATTTTGTTTATCATATCGTTTTCATAGAGATACAGACAATTCCCACTTCTTCAGAAACTCTTATTTTTAGGATGAGTTTTACCAGTGCCAAGTGACAAGTTAAGAAATAGAAAGCACAAATTGTAAATGAAAATGCGGACATTAAAAATATAGTATTAACTTAATGTGGGTCCATTGTACACTGGTACCCAACGTCTTGTCATTGTACGGTCATATGTTACTTGTTGACAATGCAAAACTGAATAAACGTTTATATTCCATTGGGTTGGAAGTCTGAGTCCTCTGGAGGGGGTGCTCGTGGAGGTGGGGATGTGTAGATACTATAAACAATGACAAGTTACTTAAGAGGAGGGTGGAAGATTGGTTTGGGGCAGTTTGCATGTGGGGTTAAATCCAGATGCATAACTTCACATGCTGAAAAAAATCCTATACTGTTTCATGACTCCAGGTCAAATACATCCTGAAATATGTGACACAATTTTTTATGCACTTAATGCATATTTTGACTAAGTCAAGAGCCATAACCAAGGTCTTGCACAATGACATCCCAAGAAAAACCAGGTGCGCAAATTGACATGCTAAATGATATTCATAATTTGTTTCAAGATTATAGATTAACTATTTTAAGAGGTATGCAGGACAAACTTTTAGGCACTTTAAGTATATTTTTATTAAGTCAGGGACCATAACTCAGGTCTGACTAAATGAAAACCAAAACGGAACCAGGCGCATAATATATTAAAAATCTGTTATGTTTCATAGGTCAAACTCATATTGAGATACATGCGACACACATGCTTTTTGACTAAATCAAGGGCATTAAATCTGGATTGACTAAAAAACCTCAGGTGCACAAATGATACATTTTGGATAATAATTCTTTAAGGTTTTTTACCATAGAACCCTATGTCAAATATTTTTTCAGATACGCATAATAAAATATCGAAATATTTAGGCCCTTTATAAACATTTTTGACAAAGTCAAGGGCCATGACCTGGTCTGGATAAGTGAATTTCAAAACAAAATTCCAGGTTTACAACTTCACAAGCTCAATAATGTTCTTGTAAATTAAATGTTCTATGACCCTAGGTCAAATACTTTTGAAGATACATACTAAACAAACTTTTATTTTATTTTATGCATTTTTATTATTATTCACCACCTCAAAAAGTGGGGCCACAAAAAGATAGCAAATGTAGAAAATTTAACAAATTACATCTACTGTTATAAATCCAATTGCAAATGGTGCGAAGAATCCGCAAAGTGAACCGGCTGTGTTTGAAATTGCTAGAATAATACCAGCATATCTTGGTGCAATGTCAACAGGATTAACCATAAAACCACTCCCATATTGGAATCCAGACATAGCCAGTCCGAGTGTCAGCATTGTGACGGCAATAACCGAGTCGTCAGTCACAGTTCCCATCAGTACTATAAATATTGCCGGTAGGATATTGCCTTTAAGAAACAAGATATAGAAACAGTGACACACATAATGGGCTGCATTTAAAGGTACATGAACACATTTTGTTTTAATTTTTAGAAACAATAAAAGATAAATGTATGCTTATATTAATAATAAAAAGCGTTTAATGTTGATTTAAAAAGGCAATGAAGAATATAAAAATATATATATAGGACTTTTGTTAAATATGCAGTGTTTGAACATCTGGTCAGAGATCAACGCAGATACTGCTCATTTCATCGATTTAATTGAAAACGTATTGTATGTACCTAGACTATTAAAGATTTTCCTTGCTATTGTAGTTGAAACGTAGCCTCGTTTCCTAAGATTGTCAGCAAGACCGGCAGAAATGTTGGCAACGACACAGAATCCTAGGTACGGCAGTGAACCTAGAAATCCGGCCTAAAACAGTGCAATGGATAATGTGTTAGTTGTAAGCACGGTATAAATAAACGGAATGTTCAAAATTATATGAAAAGAACAAGTTATTCATAATAGATAGGTCAAAACTAAAAGATATACCTTTTGGATATCAAACTTTAAAACTTCGTTCATATAACTCGGAATGTTTGTCAAGAAGCTGTATGCTCCCCACTCAGCACATGTCTGTGTTATAATAATTGCCCACACAGGTAATGATGTGAATATCTTTGACCAAGGCGTACTGGAAGACTGAAATCATGTTTTGGCAATCAGTCAGTGTAAAACAAAAATTGCAATCAGAAAACAACGTTTTTGACTATAGGTATCAGTTTCTTACATATATGGTTGGTTTTCTCTTACAATGTATAATAATAAAATGTAACATTTACTGAATTGACCTAAGGTACCGTTTAAATGTTAGTGTAACTTCTATTTCGTAACAGGATGAAATTGAAGTTATTAAATACTAAATGAAGTACTAGCTTCTTGTTTTCATGACATCCACCAATCTGAAAAAACAATATGTTTCTTCGAAAATTTCTCCCTTACAAAATTAATGCCAAATAATGCTCAATAATTGAAATATGGCTAATAATGTACCATTAAACCAAACAGTTTCTACTTGCTGCAAAAACAAATCACCCTTTTTTGGCTGGCATTTGCCTAATATTGATGCACGATGTACAGTGGGGAAGTGGTCGGTAATTACAAATATTTATTAAAGTAGATCAGGTTTGATTGTGATATTTAGCTGACTGATGTGAAATATAATGATAAATTGTATAACCTAGAAAGTATAAGTAAATGGCACTACCCCCTCTAAAATTCAGAAATGCTTTAACAGTGGGTGAAGAAAATGCCCTATGAAAGAAAAACAAATGCCGTGACCTGTGCTTTTTTGCTTTTATTAGTCTTAGAAACTAATATACTTCAAGCTCACAGAGTATAAAATAAATTTTAACCGTAGAATAAAATTGATCCTACATCCTTATCAAAAAGATTTGGACGAAGAATTCAATCTTTCACAAGCTGCAGTTAGTACTAGAATAGAAACTAATTCGCTTTTGTTTTATTAATAAAAATATTATCATAGAGCTGTGTGTCGGGTAGCTAAATTGCATATTTTGGGTTTTAGGGCCTTCTGTTTGAAAAGAAGCTCATCATGATTTACGTTGTTTTTTTTTTTTTTTTTTTTTTTTTAATAATTTTCCATGGCTTGTCAATTCAACAGTTTTTAAAAACGATTAGATGTTCGCAACTATAAGTCGAAACAATACTGAAAAAAAATCATGTTTTACGGTAAGCTAGCTGAATACTTTTATAAAACTTTAGATAAAAGGATTAAACGTGCTGATATATTTATATATGTTGGTTTAATTGTTTTACTCGGTTCTCTGTACTATCAATAAAGAATATAACAAAATTAATCTTTAGAACGAATGGACCTGACAATACATATAATTACCTTATAACTGAATAATTTACCTTTTTATTTATATCTAACTCTGATTTCAGAGTGTCTATTATGTATTCTTTCTCACTCTCAGAGATCCTGGGATGTGACACTGGAGTGTCTGACACAACAAACATCCAAATACAAAACCACACTACACCAACGCAACCTAAAATATGTCCTTGTTGTACACGATTTTTAGTCATATTCCAAAGTCTATAAATGATAGCATTATTCTATGAACTAACTATATCTTTTGTAAAAAACCTTGTAAAAGAAATGTTACATTTTCTGCAAATGTATACAGTATTTCCATATGATAACGCCATATTTACAATCACTTTAGACTAACAATTACGTTTCATTTTTCTTCAATATTCAAAAATATACGTCTTACCTAAAACATAGAATATACTAGGCCATCCGCCATCAAAACCGTCAACACACAGGAAACCACAGAGGGGAAGTGCTGCCATTAAACCAAACTGGGTGCCTGTTTCGTTGATGAATATAAGTAACACTTTATAAGCACATGTGTAATCAAAGTTCAGACTCGTGTATCTACTTTATTCAAATTTTTTAAAATGACCATTGTAAAAAAAAACATAATACATTATAATCGCTGAGAAAACTACAACATGTTTCCAGTTTATACAACATTAATGACCGTAAATAAAAACATTATACTTTGTAATCGCTGAGAAAACTACAACATAATGTGGTTCTGTTGATCTCTGACTTTGGAATTAAATTATAATGTTGGAAATAAGTCTAAAGTATATAAATAAAATCATACCGGAGTAGACAAAAGCAACGGATGTACTTCGTTGTAACGGCGGTATCCAGAAAGACAGCAATGTGTGTAGACAAGGATTCATTACACCCTAAAGAATATTGCATGGTGTGTATATGTATTATTTATCTTATATGCATAATAAATATGAGCATCTTAATTAGTGGTGATTTTTCTGTGCTGTATGAAGTATGAATACTTCTACTCAATGTCGTATTCGGATGAGATTTATTCGAATTTAACACGAAAGAAATTACTAATTATACCAAACATGATGAATAAGCATATATAAACCTTAAACCTTTTTGGAAGCGGGTATGAAATGCTGAGATTTTAATTCTCGCTACCTTATGTATGCGTTAATTTAAGCAATAAATAATATAAATTTACCATAAGCGCATTGAAAACGTTGTATGTAGATATTTATGTTTCATTTGTCACAAGATCATTAGGCATTTGAAGCTAACCGACATGTTGATAAGCATTTTTAGATGCTCCACTAGTGACAGTCACTACGCAACTGTTTTAGGAAATTTATATTTTATATCAGCTAGAAAGCTTTAATTTGCTGTAAATTTCATCGTTAATGTACAAAATTTACTATTTGCTTCAAATCTTTCTCGTTTGGTTAAAGTTTATTACTTTACCTGACATATTCCAGCAATAGCTCGCACAACTATAAGCAGACCAACACTTGTCCGTGCTGCCAAGGGCGTGAGCAGGGTTGCAATAGCACATACAAACATGCTCCATCCGTACAATAATTTCCCGCCGTATTTTGCAGCAAACCAACCACCAGGTATTTGTGACAGGACATACCCAAGGAAAAAGGAACCTAGTATTATTCCTTGAGTCTTTTTGTCCCAGTCAAACCTATCATCCTGTTTTGACATCTGTATTGCAATTAACAAAATATGTAAAAAGTTATTAAAAACGGATAACGATGGAACGATAACACGATGGTGTTGATGCGAAGACATTACTATGAAGACACGAAATACATTATGACAAATACGCGATTTTAAAACGGCAAGAAGATGTTGGTGCGAAGACGGTATGACGAAGACATGACCGAAAATGAAACGATGATGTTGGAGCGACGACATTATGACAAAGACACAACTCTAACATGACAAGGTGGTGTTAGAGTGATACCCCGACAGCATGATGACAAAAATGTGATATACATCGCGTCTTTCTACTGAAATTGCCGACTGTAAGTGATGCAATTAGATACATATATCTCGTGATTTGAAAATTATAATTTATTTCAGTTCAAACTTTGTGAAGTACAGTTGATTCTACATTAATAGTAGTTTTGGAATTTTGTCCGCCCGTTTGTCCTATAGTTTTATATAAGGACTGTTTATCAATACTTTTGATGTAAGGGATAAATTATTAAGCAGAACATTTTGTAAACTTTGGGGGAATAGGGGTGGGGGTGCGAAGGTAGTGTTGGGTCCTAATTAACAAATGAAAATATGCAAGAAACTTTGAGAAATTGATGATAAGAAATGCTCTCTTGCGTTAGTATAATAGGGAGTGTGATTAGAAGTAGTTAGTACGCGTGTTGAGCTGTAAGAGACAAATTGCTACAATAAATTTATAAGAGTGGGTGCAAATATGTACTAAAACACTAAGGAAAGACAGGAATATTAAAGTGGAAGGATCATGAGAAAATTTTGATGTTAACAGGGTTGGTAACTTTGAGAGGTTTTTTTTTGTGTATCGAATACAAAGAAACAAGAAAACGTCATGAGGAAGACAACGGTATTTCTTTCACTTACTGGGTAAATGGTAGGAATGAAATGGAAGGAAGGGAATGGGCTATGAATAATGTGCTGTCGGTTTCATTATAGAGATAGCAATTTCGAATATTTTGAAAATCCGAAATTGTGCGAACACACTGTCTAATACTCATACTATATCTGATTTCAGTGTTCTCTGTGGTAGCAAATCATTAACAAAAACATGTATATCCCTTACAATAAAAATCCTTTTGAGTTTTAATCATAACAGGGCAGAAGTTTAGAAGATATAGTGAAATTGAAAATCATTACAAATCTGATGTTTTAGAATCACAATGAATCAACTTGTTTTATTTTTACTTGCTTAGGTTGACATCTTTTGAAATAATCAAAATATTCAAAATGCAGCATTTTTCTTTATGTTATTAGTATGCATACACTAGTTACATAATGAGAAATGGCGCTAATGCATGCATGGTAGATTCAAGTAGCAAGGTTTTCTGCTCTGTAATGCAATTTTTCTTTTTTTAACATTGCAATGATTTTGCTGAAATTACATGACAGATCTATGCTTGACATTTAGGAATATGGCATGTAATGTATGCAGTATTATAGCTTCTATAATTATTGTCTGTCTTTATATATTTATTCAATGTCTTAAAATATTTATTGTAAAACAGAAATATTATTTCAATGTTTTCATATAGTTTTACTTTCTTTTGGAATATTTATTGTAAAACTGTTTATTACTTCGGTGATCGACCTTAGCTTTAATCTGATAATAAGTTAACATAAGTACCTCCTGATAAAATTTAAGTACTAACCGTTTCATTTTCACAAGTATAGCTGTTATTTTCTGTTCCTGATATTGACTGAATGCAATTCTCGTTACTTGTAACGTTTGAAGTGTCTGTCATGCATACGATAGCTACACTCATGTTTACACGCTGTGCGTATGTATTCACAGTGCCAAAGAATGAGATAACAATGAGGGCAAAGCGGCAGGAACACAAAAAATGCTTTCCACCATTGTCCAGAGTCTCTAAAAGATAAAAAGACCATATACGTAGAAAGATATACAAGGCGTATTTCGAAAGTAATGAAACTGGGTCTGTATGCCCATTTTTTGTATGAAATCCTGTTTATTAAGACTATAAATGACTTCACATTTCCCTATTAGCAAATAAATGGCTAGTACTTCAGCTAAATACGGGGCATTTTTGGCCAATAATTTTGGTATATATAAGAGGAAAATGACAAATATATTTCGTTAAAAATTCTAAGGTAATTTTAAGATTTCGTAACTCGTTACAAAGTCCTATTAAAACATCTTTCTTCTTTTGAAAACGTTGATTTCATTATTTACTGCATTCATTTGTATTTCCATATTGTTTGAATACATATCTTAACCTTAGTTTTCACTATGTACAAACTTCTGTCTTCGCAGAATTTCTAAATCAGCAGTTTTCTGACCAAATTGTGTAATCATGACTGTTTTCTCATTCCAAAGTTTTTCATACGAAAAATTCTGTACGGGCTTTCATTCTCTCAATACTAGGGCATTCCTAACTTTAGAATCAGTGTCAACTTTGAGCAATGTACAGGCAATTCCAAAAAGAAAGACTTAATGAGATTCACAGAAACAAAATAACATAATTTTGGAATCCAACTACATTTCTACAGCCATCCAAACAAAGTGTCTGCATCAAATCAGCTGGTAAATGATAGTGTATATGACAGAGTCCTTTTAAAACTTACGAATAAATGTAATATATTATTTGATTCCGGTGAAACTTGTCCTGAATTTAACTAAATCATCAGTCTTTACAAATGTCTTCCAATACTTTATCTAATTTAAAAGAGGAACACATACGCATACTGGTTGCATTTCTTTTCGAACACCCCTTTTCAACAATATCTTTGATCCTAGTTGCCATTACGTATATTTTTTATAAATATAACTAGCATGATGTTCGCATAAAGCAGCAAGAAAGAACGGTCGGCATTAGTTCTCCCGCCATGAGTGTTCGCACGCATTGCATGTACACTATTAAAACTATGATAAACCTAGCCTTAACGTTTAGTCAGTATATGGTGCACTCAATACGTGCGTACATTAAATGAAGGAGCGATTTAATATTCTTTTGAACACTATCTTATTATAGTAGCTTATGAATTCACACATTCATTCATAATTTGCAGCATGTGATCTAGGGTGATCAGTTATTTCTAGCTCCAGCAAAGACACGGGAAAATCCTGTCTGGCGTGCGCGCATGCAATTCTTGTATGCCGGAGAGTACTTTCCCGTGTTTCTCTGTGCTCGAAACACTCATCATACACTCAGGAGTATAAGAGGACTCACGTGCTGTAATGAATGAATGTATGCTTCAATTCATACGTTACTTCATTTGTATAATAAAATAGCGCCTAAAAGAAAAGCTGTTTTTCTGTATATCTTCTACAAATTAAAGAAAACGGCGTGCAAGAAATAGAATCTATCACTAGTTGAAGATGAGGATGGAAATATCTGACTCTCGGGTAACTGTTCTCAGTTCTACGATTACTCGGCAGGGCCTCGTTACCACCTAATCAGTTACCCTCGAGCTAGATATTCCCATCCATATCTTCAATCAGTGAAAGATTCTTATAATATTACACTGTTTTATCAAATTAAGATTGTTGAAAACTCATCAAGTTTACCTTCTTTCTTGATATCAGCGCTGTATTCTTTCTTCCCTGAAGGTTCATCTGTAGTCATGTTTGTAATTATACTTTTTCCAGGGCTTTAATAAAAAAGATAAAGATACAAATGCAATTAAATTTATCTATCTAATTTAACAATTTTAAAATCATCGAATTTGTGTTTATACATAACTAAAATGCTACAGTGTGTATATAAGTAGCTAATGTTTTACGTATATCAATAAAGTTTCATATGTATTTGAGTACATGCATATTTTAATACACTTCTGTTTAATATCGTTGTAATTCATTTGTTTTGTGTTGTTGTTTTTTTTTTCTACAAAATAAATTCATACTTCTTTGATATAAATGGCTCTGAAAAAGATGATATAAAGTGTGTGAAAACAAAAGTTAGATATTGGTAAAAATCCAAGAAGAATATAAATTTTCATTGCAACGGTTTCCGCACAATAAGTTTGGTTATGTATAAAATATCTTGCAAAAATATTATGTCAATAAGTTTTTACCACGGTACTCATCTTTTCATGGATTTTGAGAGAAATTATTTTTCGCCTAAAAAGTGTAAGTTAGTCCCTTTAATTCAAAAGTTGATAAGGTGTCCACTGGAGAGGTCAAAGTAAGACGATGTACCCTGATAGATGCTCCAATACTTGACCTTATTTAGCAAAAACAAAGGCATGCAGAAAAATAAAGAGTTCCTTGATTGCTCTCTTTATTTCTGATCATACTTCCGCTGTAGTTTTTGTGAAAAGTCTGGTCAATGTCGCTTTTCGCTAGTATTTTAAGCCGCAACATCCGTATCGGGAAGCCGAAGCTCTACACAAACACCAGTCTAACAACTTGAAATATTACTAAACAATAATTCAATCCATTAAGATATATTGCGAGAGTTACACTACATGGAAATTAAATCTGTAATTTATCTTAAGCTAAGAAAGGACTTCGGACACTATCGTATGCTTCTAGCCGTGCCATGAGAAAAAACAATATAGTGGCTTTGCGACCAGCATGGATCCAGACCAGCCTGTGCTTCTGCGCAGTCTAGTCAGGACCCATGCTGTTCGCTAACGGTTTGTCTAATTCCAATAGACTTTGAAAACGACCAGCATGGATCCTGACCAGACTGCGCAGATGCTCAGGCTGGTCTGGATCCAGGCTGGTCGCAAAGCCACTATATTGTTTTTCTCATGGCATGGCTCATTTCGCTAAAACATGTAATAAAAATGTATCCGAAATGACAGTTCTTTCCGAGGCTTGCCTAAGGAAGCTGGATCGGAAAAAGGTTAAATCGGAGTAAGTCTGACAACAACCCATCTATAGATAATGTTGTCTATTCAGGGCTGAGTTTGTGGGCAAAACATATTCGAAATGTGTCATCTGCAGGGCTAAAGTAGAAGCAGGTCTCTGCATAAAAATTCCACCTGAAACTCGGCTGGACCGTTTAGTTCGTTTTCGCGTCTAGCCGTATTTGTATATGCCATATGCATGGAAAGCGACTTGACACATCACTTTCATGGCATCACACTGAATGTGAAACCATCACCGATATGACCTGCCAAGAAGCTACTGTTCTTGACCTATGCATGACAGGCATATCCATGCCAAGCGTTATTTCTGTTGGATAGACTATAGTCAGGATCAGATTAACTGCTGTGCACATATTGCCTCTTTTTTGTTGTGTTTAGGCCTAGTCCGCCGCAAAGAACAATCTTCAATTCAGTTTTCACAGAAGGAAGAACATGAAGTAATGAATGCGTGTGACATTTAGTATGTGTCTAAAAGAAATAAATATAAATGCACAGAAGAAGATGAAGAAATAATGAAATGAAAAATATATAAAAAATACAAAAAAATAATAAAAACAAAATGGAAAACAAATTACATCTTCATCGCTAGTGGCGTGCGCGTTGCGAGGAGGGCATGCAGAAGATTATCTGGTGTGTTGCTAGTATTTGACAGCACACATTTGCCAATCTACTGCAACAAACAACCAGGATAAGCCAATGAAAATTTAACCCAACGAATAATAATGAATTCACAGTACATTTTGTATTTGCTTCTCTCACTACTATACATGTATAACATGCCTATATGTGCCCTTTCAAACATTTGTATAGTATTTGAGTTACGAATAGATGTAAAAATATGTGACTATCAAATTATTAAAAATGAATATAAAAAGTATTGGTTACTTTACATTTGGGAACACCCTGTTGTTATATTTTTTGTTTAAAAGTACTGCGGGAACAATGTTGTTTAAAGCAAAATAGCTTTTATATGTATATAACAGGGTACGTAATTCTATTTAGAGCAAAAATTACCATATTATGAAACAAATATTGAAAAATTTGACTTTAAGAAATAATCTCAAATATGTATTTTGATGGTATATGTAATTAAATACTTATTTCTCAGTGGTTTATTTTTCACTGTTGGAGTAGGCAAATTCATATAGAAAGTGTCCGAAGTCCTTAGCCACATATATCATTCTGAATTTTTTTTCTTTTCCTTAAGGTAATGGACCCGTATTAACAATCGGCAATTTCCGTGCAGTTCCGTATTCTCCGTATGCGATTTCGGCATCCTTCGGCTATTTCAGAATTTTTTATTTTATCACAATCGGATAATGCCGAAATTGCACAGGTAGAATACGTAAACGAACGGAAATTGTCGATAAAGAACGGTTCTGCACTGATTTTTTTTACAGAATTTTCGGTAATACCAGTCCATACTAAATAATCGCATTAGTTGTCTGTCACAATTTGGCTCAATAAATCCAGTGAGAGATTTGACCTTAGCTTCTATAGGTTATGCGTGACACTTTCACATATCATTAATATGAAATGTTAAAGTTCCATGACAACATTAACATTTCGCAAGACTGGCTGTTAGTTTCGCATTACTGAGTCGGTCGAAGAATGACTTGGCGTTTCCGTGTTTTGCAATATAAATGTAATCATATCGTCGATGTATGCGTCGCAGTCATCTTGTTGACATATCCATCGGCTGCAACGAAAGCTGATGTCTATGTCACTCTGTCAGTAAGTGTAACTTACCTACGGTGTTCCGTTTGGACAATCGTGACTTTTTATTGAATCCTAAACCGCGATGCAGGATGATACGATGACGAAAACGCGATGATGCGATGGCACGATGATGAAACAACGATGGTACGATGGTGAAAACGCGATGGCACGATGATGAAATCGCGATGATGCGATGGTACGATGGTGAAATGTCGATGTAATATCGCGTTTTCATCATCGTACCATCGCGTTTTCATCATCGTACCGTCGCGTTTTCACCATCGTGCCATCGCGTTTTCATCATCGTATCATCGCATTATCACCATCGTACCATTGCGTTTTCACCATCGTGCTATCGCGTTATCACCATCGTACCATCGCGTTATCACCATCGTACCATCGCATTTTCACCATCGTACCATCGCCTTCCGGTGGTCATGCGCAGTGGTACAGTATATGTGTCAGTAATACAGGCTTGATACAATCTCATTTTCACATTGCACTATGTATCTTCTACATCCTAACAAAAAAGGCTAAGTTTGAATAATATCATGTGACTATTACACCCAGCTTTTTATTTACTTTCATGCATACATAAAATACAAAGGACGTGGCTTTGAAGATTTTACACAGTTTTAGTGAGTTGAGCACTGAACATTTTGTAAAACATTTTGCAAAACAGCAGAATGTAAATGGTAAATTTCTTCTCACAAAATACATTGAGATACATTCTATTGTTGACAGAAATTCAAGTGCACGGAACTACGCATTTCTAACCGGAAGGCGATGGTACGATGATGAAAACGCGATGGTACGATGGTGAAACCGCGATGGTACGATGGTGATAACGCGATGGCACGATGGTGAAAACGCGATGGTACGATGATGAAAACGCGATGGCACGATGGTGAAAACGCGATGGTACGATGGTGAAAATGCGATGGTACGATGGTGATAACGCGATGGCACGATGGTAAAAACGCGAAAGTACGATGGTGATAACGCGATGTTACGATGGTGAAAACGCGATGGCACGATGGCGAAAACGCGATGGTACGATGATGAAAACGCGATGGCACGATGGTACGATGATGAAAACGCGATGGCACGATGGTGCGATGGTGAAAACGCGATGGTACGATGATGAAAACGCGATAATACATCGACATTTCACCATCGTACCATCGCACCATTGCGATTTCATCATCGTGCCATCGCGTTTTCACCATCGTAACATGGGCGTTATAACCATCGACTTCCTTTTTTCACGTCCCATCGCGTTATCCCCCTGTACCTCGCTTTTCCCCATGTCCCATCGCGTTTTCACCTTGGGTCCTTCGCGTTTCATCATGAAACCATGGGGCTTTTTCACCATCGTGCCATGGGCCATTGCGTTTTCGTCTCTTTGCCATCGTACACGGGGGTTTAGTATTAAAAAAAAATTCACGATTGCCCAAAAACGGAACCCCGTACTTCCCAAAATATTTTAAGAAAAATCAAATTTTAAATCACATTTTTTGCTTTACCAAAATTGTTTTTACTATTAAAAATTATTTTTCAAGTCTTGTGGTTTCCGGAAACTGCTGCCTTTCCCAAAATAAAATTTCCTTTTTTTAAGGTTTTCCCAAAATGGGAAATTTCCGATTTTGTCAACAAACATGTCCACGGGAGGTAAAATACAAACTTACTTTAAAAGGGCACTTTTTTTTCACCCCTGTTCTGCGTGCAAGGAACTTAATTATTCCCAAAATTTAAAAATTCTTTCTTTAGCTTCTCCCCATACTTTAATTTAAATTTTTGTGCTGACTGAGACACATATCGCAATTTGCATCCTCTAAAGTCGGGTACACGCTATTTAAAAAAAAATTGAAAAAACCAAAACACTAATTGAAATAGTTAAATTTTTCAAGAGTGCCTGAACAGTTCTTTGACAGTAATTTATATATGCCATCACCCCATCCCTTTTTTTTGTCCAAAAGTATGCCTTTTGTCTTATTTTTCAGGTCTGTCGCATCTTTCTGATTGTTTATTAATTAAGCTTAAGACGTAAATTTTGTGACCCTCAAACATGCAAGGCATAAATTTTAAAACCCTTATCAGACGGGACGGTTTCGGGGGAATAAAATGTCGAAAATTCACCAAAAAATTACCCCCATTTTTCCCCCTTATTTTCCCTTAAAAGGAAGGTTTTCCGGCCGCGATTAAAAGTAAACTTTTTCTAAAATACCAGAACCTTCTTATTTGGTTTTTTTTTGTAACACAATTATAGAGATCATAAAAAATAACGTCGTCAAAACCCGGGGGAAAGGGGGAAAATGAACTTTAGATTTTGCTTAAAATTTAAGCGAAATTACATTGTTTTTAAGGGCCAAGTAGTAATGGGAAATTTCCTGCCCGGGCCCTTTTGGAGGGTCAGTTTTGCGATTTTGTTTATTTTAAAACCCTACAAAAAAAAAACCCCAAATTTTTTTTAAACCATTGGGGCCCGGTTTTTAAAACTTGCTTTCAGTGTGGCACTTCCAAATGCAATGGCAAGGACTCAGCTTTGAAATAAAGAAACCCAAAAGGGAAAATTTCTTAATGGAATGGTTTTTTTTTAGCAAAACCTTGTTAAAGGGTTTATGCCATTTGATGTACTTCTTAGATTTTTCCGTCTCAATTATGCGACCTTTACCCACAATAAGGGGCCGTGAGTAGTTTTTTAAAAAAAAGCAAACCCTTGTTAAGTATTTTATAAAAGGCTTTGTTTACATCTAAAGGGGCAGACACGACGTTTTCGTGCGTAACCGTTATAGTACTTTTTGGGAGATGGATTTTAGTTTTTGAAACCCCACTCTCTCAGTAGGACAACAGGGGGTAATCTTTAAAAAGAAGACTCAAAAAAATTTCCCCATTGAACGTACACCCGCTTTGAATGTACACATAAACCTAGGTTAAACCTTACCCCCCCCCTTTATTTAGAAAGAAACTTACATCCAGTAGGTTTTTTGGGATATTTGCACCCCTTTTTTCCTTTTCATTAAAAAATTCGGTTTTTTTTATAGTTAAAAAGGGGCAAAAAATTTTCAAAACCAAAGGGGGTTTAATCTTTTTTTCTGTTAAATAACATAAACCCTTCAAATACTTACAAATTTTTTAAAAGGGAAAATTTTCTATAAATTTGCTTTGAAATAAACTTACCAAAATTTTTAGTTCCACGAGATCCCGGGAGAAATTTAAACAAATTTTCCTGATTTTCAAAACCCCTTTTTTGCAAAAATTTTTAAAGCCAACTCTGAAATACATTTAAACCCACTATTTCTTTTCCTATAAATCCCACTTTAAATTTCAGTCAGGCGGAAATTTTTAATGGTTTTTTAACATAATACTGTTCGGGTACAATTCTGTCACAGCATACAAGTTTTAAAAAAAACCCGTCAGTTAGTCTTTTTTTCTACGAAATAAAAAATTTAAATTCCCGGGTTTACACGATTTTAAAGGTTTCTGGAGATGCAGTTTTTTGGTTGGGTTTTCAAAAACATCTTTAAAACCTTTTTAATTTTTGGGCAAAAAAATTTTAAATCATTTAAAAAAAATTTCCCCATTAAAATATGCTTTCAGATTTTAGAAAATTTTTTCAATACAAACACGAAGGCAAAATTGTTTTAAAAATTTCTTGTTTGTGGTCAAAAAGGGCTTAATACAATACGAAGTTATATATAATAATATCAGTAAATTCTAAACTAAAACCCCCTTAAACCATGCGGGCCGATTGTTCCCTACCTTTGCGACCAGTACATGGGACATGACACCTGCACATCCGTCCCATTTGGGTTTAAAGGAACCCAACCTTTTCGCTTTTTAACCAGAAATGTTTTTATTTAAAACCCCCCTTTTTAATCCAGGGACTACCCCTATTTAAAGATAATTTTTTCTCATAAAAATTTTAGCGGGGGAAAGGGTTTAAACCCTTTTAGCCTGCTGATGGTAGGCAATGTTTCCCCTTCTTCCGTGCGGGCTGTCATGGTCTGCATTTTTCGCTTTTCCCGTCAGGGGAGCCCCCCCTTCGAAAAAAAAAAGGTATTTCCCCAAATTTCAAGGGAGGGAACCGTTCCTTTTTTAAAAATTTTAGTGGGGTAAAGGGTTTTTAAAAAGCCCCAAAAATCATTTCCATGAAAGAAAATTTTTTCTCTCGAAGTTTTAAAAAGAAACCGCAAAACCCTTTTAAAAAATTATGGATAGAAAGAAGATACATTTGGGTTTACCTGTCGGTACCCTAACAAAAGTTTTTACATTTCCCATCATTTAAAAGGGGGGCCCCAAATTATACAAATATCTTATTAAAAGGGTAGTTTTAAAAGTTTAAAAATTAAAATCAAGTAAAAACAAATTAACTTTTTAAAGTGGAAATAGCCCGGGTAAATACAACAACCTTTAATATATAATTGTATCCCTATCAAAAATTAAATGCCGAAATTAAAATTCCTTTAAAAAGTTTTTTTAAATTTTAAACGATGAAAAAAAAATAAATAAATAACTCAAAATTAAATTGCCCATATTATAGATTTCTTTTTGGTGTATGCATATACAATGTTTTTTAAGATAGTGGACCCCAAAATGACGATCGGCTTTTCCGTTGAAACAAATTCTCCGTATGCTTTTTAGGAAATTCCCCCACCGCTTTTGAAAAACTTTCCCCCCTTTTAACGCCAAGGATCCGAAATCACATACGGAGATAGTATCCCCCGGAAAATTGGGCGATTGTCATTACGGGTAATCCCTTTAAAAATTTGGGGGTTAACCTTTTAGCCGAAGGATGGGCCCCCCCCCGAAATCGAAAAAAAACGTAGTTACGAAAATCGAAAGGGAAATTTCCCCCGATTGTCTTTGGGGGTTGAAAAGGGTTTAGGGGTCCCATTATACCCCAAAAAGGATCCCCAAAAATCGCATCCCGGAATTTACTTTAACCCGCACAAAATTTGGGCCGGTTGGGTCAAAAAGGGGGGATCCCTTTAAAGGGTTTAGCGTCCCTTTTGCGAAGGTTTCCCGAAATCAATAGGGGATTAGGGTTCGCACGGAAATTGCCGTTGTAAATACGGGTGACTCCCCTTAAAGGGTTAGGGGTCCCTTTTAAAAAGCCGAAGGTTTCCCGGGACATCCCCTCGGAGATTACGAAATCGAACGGAAAATTGCCGATTGCCCAAAAACGGGGGGCCCCCTTTAAAGGGTTTTGCGGTACCTTTAACCCGAAGGATTCCAAAATTTCGAAAGGGGAGATTACGTAACCCGGCACGGAATTTGGGCCGATTGTCAATACGGGGGACTACCTTAAGGTTCCGGCTCAAATTCGCCCAGGAACCCAAAAGCGACACTTTTCATAATTTTTAAATTGAACAGAAGTGAACTTTCAAAGGTATAAATTTTAAAACCCCGCCCAAATCTTAACTAACATCAATACAAAAACAAAAAATTTGGGTTGGGCCCGTGTTTTCGCACCCCTTTTCCAACTTTGTCCGGTAAAATCAGGGTTAAAAATTTTCTTATGACAGGTGACTTTAATTAAAACTGCGGGAAAAGGCAGTGGGCGGACGGCCGGGACCCCTTTTTTTTGGCGAAAAAATTTATAGGGGCCAAATGGGCCAAAAAGCCACAAATAGTTTTTTTTCGCTTTTAAATTTTAATTTTTTTGTATTTTTTTTTCCCCAAAAAGTGCCAAAGAAATTGCCTTTTTTTTTGTAATTACCACAGGGCCCCGGAAATCTGTTCATTATTCCCCCGGTTGTGAAAACTTCGGGGAAATGAAATCGGCCTTGCTTGACTTTTAAACCATTTTTTAAACGGTTTTCTGATGGATTTTAACCCCCGGGTTTGATTTTTAAACCCCCGGATTCCTTATATAATTAAAAAAATTTCCCCAAAGCGTGGATTATCTAGCCCCCCGGGGTTTTTTTTAGTTCTTGGGCGTAGGGGAAATATATCACAAAGGCCCGGAGGACCCCAAATTTTAAAAATTTTTCTGGGGGAGCCCCCACGAGCCCCCTTAAGAGAGAAAAGGGGAAAAACCCGCCTCCCCAAAACCCCCCCAAACCTCCTCGCCTCCCTTTGGGCCTGGCGCCCCCGGGGGCCGGCCCCTTTTTCTCAAAACCCCCCTGAAACTAAATTTTGGGGATAGGGTAAGGAGCGTGGTTTTTCCCGGTTGTATATCTTCCTACGTTGAAACAAAAACCTCCCGGAAATTTTGGGAAAACGATCCCCGAATAAAAAGGCTTCATGAGAGCCCAATAGCAGTTTTTGCTTGGGCCCCAAACGTTGGGCCAACGGCAGACTTTTTCTTTGGCCCAACGAAGTTTTCCCGACTTGGGCCCAACCCCTTTTGGGTTTAATTGGCGCAACTTTGCCCAACGGTTGGTAAAACCTTTTGGCCCCAAACGATTGGTTTTCCCAAAAACGCTCATTTTGGCCCCCAAAGGGGCCAAAAAACCGGGTACCCAAACCTTCATCTTTGGGCCCCCTCCTTTGGGGCCAAAAAACTAAATATCCAACACCCCATTTTTTGGCCCCCCTTTTCCCCTCCTTTGGGCCAACACATTTTTTCGCTTTCACGGTTGGCCCAACTTTGGGCCAACCCCTTTTTTCTTTGTTGGCCGAAGGATGCCCAAACCAAACACCGAAACGAAATTAAAAAAGACTAAAACTAGCATTTTAAAACATGTTTTTTTTTTCAAATAGGTGTTTTTGTTAACCCCTTAAACAATAAAAAAATTTAACATTTTTTTAAAAGTTTGTTTCAATTTCCTGAAGACATTAACGAAAAAATTTCACCCCATTCAACTTTAAAAATTTTGGGTTTCCGTTTTTTAAATAAATCAAAATATTTTTTATTTTTTTCTGTATAACCCTTTTCCCCTGAAAATCAATTTTGGGGCCAAGGGAAGAATATCTGTGACAAAATTTTAAAAGGGTTGGGTTCAACGGGGGGGCCCCAAACACGTTTTTTACAATACTTTTAATCTTTGGGGGGCCAAAGGGGCCCCAACAAAAACTTTACCCTTTTTGGGGGTTTTTTCCTCGTTGGCCCAATATTTCATGTTTACGGGGGAAAAAAGGGGTTGAAATGCGAGTTAATATATATCCAAAATTTTCCCCGGGGCGGACAAGGGCCCCCCGTGCCCCCCGTTTTACTTAAGCCGTGATTTTACCAATCTTTTTAAATTTTAAAATTTGGGTTTACATGGGTTGTCACCAAAAAAACCCTAATTTTAAAATTTAAATGTTTTTTTTAAAAAAATTTTTAAATTCACCGAAAAATTCCCCCCCCCAAATGTCATTTTAAATGAAGGACATGCTGGGCCCTTTTCGTTAAAATGCATTAAAAAAAAAACCCGGGAAAAGTTTGAAAAACGACTTTACAAATTTTATAGGGCGCGCATTTTTAGTAAAAAACATTTGGGAATGCAAACCTTTAACTTTATTGGTTCTGTTTTTTAAAACCCTTTCGTTAGCCCAGTTAAAAAAAAAAAAGAGGGCCCAACAAAAATACTGACTTGTTTCCAGTGATTTTTTCTTCTGGGGTAAAAGGGAGATTTCCCAAAGGGCCCAGTTTTTTCCGTGATAGTAAAACAAAAGGGCTGTCGGGAAAGAGAGGGCGGGGAAGGAAATAAAGCGAAAAAAAATGAAAATTGTTATTGGAACTTTGTTTTGGGGAATACTGATGAATCTTTTCAGTGAAGCAAATTGAACCACTAAAATTGTGAAAACAATCTGGGGTTGTTTTTAGTGCCCCGTGCGAGGGGCGGGAGGCCCGGAGTTGGGTCCCGGGCCCGCGCCCATCCCAAAGCCGAAAAAAAATGGCATAGTACCCATTCCCATTTTTCCCATGCCAATTTTAAAATTTAAAACCCCCCTTTGGGATATCCGCAATTGGGAAAATTTACTGGATTTTTCCCCATGCTTTAAAGGGTAGACTTTTCCCACGCTTTTAAAACTACAGCCCCCTGCTAAAATTACCCTTCCCGTCTTTTAAAAGACTGAAAATAATTGAAAAAGGGGAAAAACCCGAACACACCCACTTGAATCGTCTATTAGTGGTGCGACACCTTGTGGGGGGATATCTTTTCTTTGATAAAAATTAATTGTTTGGGGAGAATGACCTTTGCTCGGGAACCGGGTACTGTCAATGCCGGGGAAAACCCCTTTCTAAATTTAAAGTTTAAAAATTTGCTTTTTTATAATTATTTAAAAATAAATTTAAACCCAAAAGAGTGTTTTTAAAAACACTCTTTTATGAACTTTTATGGGGGGGTTTTACACGTGGGGTGCAGCACAAAGGGGAAAATTATTAATACGACGTTTTACCACCCAGTGTATAAATAATTTTTTAAAATACTTTTGGTAAAAAATCTTTTCCGGGTTTAATATCCTTAATTCAAAAACAGTAGAAAAAAATAGGGTAGCGCCTTTCTTATCACTTTTTTTTGGTCGCAACAAAAACATTACGTCACCGCCTTTAAGGAAACCAAATTCGGTAAGAGTTTTTAAAGAAAAACCCATTTTGCATTATTGGGAATTAAAGGTCAAGTGAATAATGCCCTTTTAAATCTTTTTTTTTTTTTTTTTAAATGTTTATGTTTATCTATGGAAAAGGGTACTTTTTCACTGATGTCCCTAAACTAAACCAAAGATCCCCCACAGTTTTGAAAAAATGACCCCTTTAAAATTTTTGGGTTTTTCTTGTTCTGTATACTTTTTTGGGGAATTTTTTATATTCTGGTTTTTTCAAAGGGATTTTTTTTTCTTTTTTTTTTACTTTTCCCTAAAAATCCAAACCAAAAACATACAAAATAAAAAGGGCAAAATTTTACCAACCCAGGGAAAAACCTAAAATGGGTAAAAGTGGGGGTTTTTTAAATTTAAAATTTCAATTAGAACTTAAGTTTTCTCCCCCCAAACGAACGGGGATATTAAATTTTTTGGAAATGATTTTGTTTTTTTAAAAATATCAAATTTTTGTTTAAAAAAACCCTTTTTTAAAGGGCCTTCTTTTGGGCCTAAAATACGATAAGCAAAGAATGTAAAAATTACCGGAAAAACCCCCAAATTAAAGACAAATTTAAATTGAAATTTTAAGTTCAAAACCGGTATTTTATATACATTTAATATGAAAAAAAAAAATCATCTGGAAATTGTGGTAATCATAGTCTATTTATTAATCAGCTCCCCAACGTTTTTTGGGTTATTTTTTTTTGGGGCGAGGCTAAAAATTTAAATTTGTTTAAATTAAAAAAAATTTTCCCTTCTTTCCTTTTCTGTTGGGGAAGTCCCCCCCCAAATTTAGGGCAATCCTTAGAAATTTTGGGAAAATTTTTTTTAATTGGATAATTTTGCTCAATGTCGTAGACTATGATCTGTTGGGGGAAATTCCAAAAATTTTGACCAATCCTTAAAATATTAAAGTATTTTTTAATTGGAAAATTTCCCCCAAATTGCTTTAAAACACAAGAAAGCCAAAAGAAACGGGAAAAGAAATTTTCCCATAAAATTTTTCATTTTATACCCTGACGCTTTACATGCTATAGGTTTTTAAAACCTTTTTAAATTTTGAATTGGCCTAAGTTTCAAAAAAAACCCTTCATGAAATTTTTTAAAGGGGAAAAAACCCTCATTGTTTATTATTTTTTAAAAAATGAAAAATTATGGGTTTAATTTTCCAAAATTATAAATTTTCCCTATTTGTTTTAAAAACCTAAGTGTGGTGTACTATACTTAACGTTTACTGTGTCCCCACCCCCAATATGTGCAAGTGAAAAAAACCCAATAACTTTACGGGGACCTTTTTACTTGATTTTCCCCCATTATATTAGTCCTTAAAAAAGTTTTGATTTTTAGTTTCCCCCACCCAAAAAATTAAAAAACCAATCAAAAACGTAAAATTTTTTTTGCCTAAAAAATTTTGGGGAAATTCATTTTTTTTTTTCGGGCAAAAATTTTTTTCGCCAACTTTTTTTGGGTTAAATAATTTTGCACAATGGCATTAAATTATTTATTTTTGCATGATGTCAGAAAGGGAAAGGTTAAGTAGGCTTTTTAAAATTTTTTTCCTCCAACTAAGAAAGTGGCTGGGGCTTTGGGGAAACCCAAACCTCAAAGACGCAGGTCTAGTAAATCAATTTCATGACTTGATGTACTGTTTTATATGTATAGGTAATTGCGGGGGAAAGGATGATTAGTTGTATAAAGTTCCCATTATTTCTAGGGCTTATTTGTAAATTTTTTAAAGTTTGTCGATTTTTAAAAGCATTCATTTTTTTCTTTTAAAAAAAACCCTTTCCCCCCTACATTTCAAAAATGAACTTGCCCTTTCTTTAAATTTTGGGCCCGTACCATTAACTGAAAAATTGGGTGCTTCCCAAAAACCCTTTAAGGGGACTGAATGGCAAACAGTCCGATTTTATCGGGATGCGGGGAAACGTCAGTGTGCGGGTTGTTCATGATTTTCCTGGTCCCCCAAGCCCAACATTAATCAATCAAAAAAACCAGCGTGAAAAAAGGGATAAATGCAACCCTATTTTTAGACTCCCAGTTTTCCCTTTTTTTGAGGGTTTTTAAAAACCCTTATCTTTTCTTTTTTTTTTTACTATCTTAAAAGTACCAACTAGAAAATAAAAATCTAAAAACCCCAAAAATTTTCCCCAAAGTAAAAAAAAAATACAGTAAAACACACCAATTCAGTTTAAGTTTACGTCAGAAAGGACTAAAAAGCAAATAAAAAAAATAATCGTAAACCGTTTTTCCCCAATAAACACTTTGACTGCACCATGAAAAAAACCACCGCCAGTCGGGTCAAAAGAAATCTTTTCGCCTAAAAGGGAAAAATTAAAAAAACTTTTGGGAAAACCACGGGGGATCCTGACCAACTGTATGGTGGTCGCATATCACAAGTTAGTTTTCCCCATGGTGTGGCTCACTTTCAGAAACACGTGGGAATTTAAAATTTTAACAGAAAATTTTGTTCAAATGGGGAAGACCCCCTGTTTTTTTTTTTTTTTGGCCATTAGAGCTTAAAAATAGTTTCATGTACCTTTATAAATTTTTTTTCTATAACCACCCCTTTGAGTTTCATCAAACTTTATTGAACTGTAGCATAATTATAAGTCATCCCCCAATTTTATTAAATTAGGGAAACTCGGGCTAGAGAAAAGTTTAGAAATACATTTAAACAACTTTTTTCTTTTAAACCCTTTTTGAGGGATCCCCAATGGGGTCAGTAAATTAAGTTTTAATTTTTAAAACGTTCCTTATCTCACGGGGTTCATTAAAAATTTTTGAATATCAGCATTTTGGTAGTTTTTAAAAAAGGGACCCTTTTTTTAAAGTCAGTGTTTTTCCCAATAAAACAAAAAATAAAGGAAATTGGGGACACTTTCTCAAAACCCCGAAAAAAAACCCCCACTTTAACAAATTTTTAAAAAATAATAATTTTAAAAAGAAATTTAAATTTTTTACCGAATTCGGGTAGAAAGAAAACCTTTTATCTTGGGAGATAACCAACAACAACCAAACATTCCCCCAAAAAACCACAGACACAACAACAACAACAACAGGGGACACGTAGCTCCCAAAAACAGCAGCAACCAAATTTCACAGGACAGCTGACCGTCCTGGCTTTCAAGCCCGCCCAAGGGGAGCCCGTCCCGTTCCCCGCAAAACCCCAAATACAACCCCAGGTTAATGTACTGTTTTTTTGAGGAAAAAAATATTGGCCCGAGGCCGGAAAAACAAAAAATTTTTTTTTTTTTCAATAAAAAAACCCAAGTTTTTCGTGTGGGGGGGTAGGGGAGAGAAATTTTTTTTTTTTTCGCATAAAAATATTTAGGGAAAGAAAAAAATTTTTGTGTCTGGCCAAACAAAAAAAAATTTGGTTCACCGGGATTTTCAAAGGGAGGTTTTGTTACAGCTAACAAATTTTTTTAGCTCGACTATTCAAGAAAAGGGGAGGGTAACCTACTCCCCCCCGGGATGACGTTTGCGTGGGTGAGGGAACACAAAAAGCCCAAAATTTGTAAACCCCCCCCAAAAATTTTCAAAGTCCATTGGGAAAATTTTTTTCAATTTTAAAACTTGTTTTTCCAAAACATGACCCCCGTCCTGTAAAAAGGAGGAGGCAAATCTATCAAATTTGGGCTGAAATTTTTGGCCCCTTTTTGACTTTGAATAATGTTTTAAAATTTGCGTCCACCCCAAATTTTTTTCAAAGTCCCTTGAATATTTCTTTCCATATTTTGGGATACTTGTTTACCCTTTAGGGCCCCAATTTTGAAAAAAGGGGGCAACCCCTTTCAACATTTTTACTAATTAAAGGCCCCTTTTTTGACTTGAATAATTTTTAAAGTTTGGTATCACCCCAAATATTTTCAAAGTCCATTGAGGGTATTGCTTTCCCTTTTGCTTTCCTGTTTCCTTTATGACCCCAGTCCCGTAAAAAGGGGGGAGGCAAACCCGTCAAGCATTTTGACTGAATTATGGGCCCCTTTTTTGCTTTAAAAAAATCTAAAGTGGGATCCCCCCCCAAATATTTTTAAAAATCCATTTGGAAAATTGGCTTTCCCTAATTTTTCTTTCTTTTTACCAACATGACCCCCGTCGGGAAAAAGGGGGAGGGAACTCTATCAAGCAATTTTTTTGAATTATGGGCCCCCTTTTGACTTAAATAATGTTAAAGTTTGCGTTACCCTAAATATTTTTTTAAAATCCATTGAATATTGCTTTTTATTTTGGGAAAACTTGTTTCCCCCATGACCCCAGTCTGTAAAAAGGGGGGAGGAGGCCCTTAAAAAATTTTGACTGAATTATGGCCCCCTTTTTGACTTAGAAAATCTTATTGTAAAGTTAAAAAATTTTTCTTTTTGCTTTTTTTTATACTATCAACACTGAGTTAAATCCCAGGGGCGCGTCCCCTGACAGCTCTTGTTTTAATGATAGCCTAAGGCAAATGTCAAAAACCCGTTGAAAAAAATGAACCCTTTCAAGGGATCTTTTTTTAATTTTCCCCCTAGAAAAGTCTTTTAAATTAAAAAACGAAAGGGTTGTGGGATTTTTTTTTTAGCCCCAACAAAAATTTTACAGCCCAGCCCCAAAAACAGAATTCAGCCCCGCAAATCCCACCACAGAAGTTTCAAAAACAACAGCGCAGCAGCAACAGGGAAAACCGCAGCTCCCCCCGCTACAGCAGGGTGTACCCTTTCACTGTAAATTTTCCCTTTATCAAATGCCACTAAAAATTTTTTTGCATAAAGGGTTTACTCTCTTGGGGTAAGGTAGGGAATTTTTAAACCAAATCGAAAACAATGCATGGGGGTAGCACCTTTGGGGCTTCCTTTACTGGGAGGAGCTGAAAAGTGCCATATAAACTATAATTATATTGTATTTAAAGTTTTGGTTTTACCTTAAATCAATTAATGCAACAAAAGAAAAAACAACAAACAAAAATGTGGGAAAAATTTTTTTTGCTTATTTCTTCCCAATTTCAGTAAATTTGAATGTTCCTGGGCCAAATTTGCAATTTTTTAGGAAAGAAAGTTTGTCAACCTTTAAACTTGGGAAAATTTCTAAAAAAAGGGCTTTGGGCCATCCCTTTGTTTTTAAGAGGGTTCACTGAAAATTTTTTTGAAATGAATACAGCAGTGCAGGGCAAGGGGCCCGGCTGATCTTTTTGCTCTGGTTGAAAAGGCGAATCACTTTCCACCAGAGGCTAAAGGTTAAAACCCCTAAGGGAAAAAACACAAAATTTTAAAGGGTTAAAAATTACTTAAAACTGGAAATTTAAGCTTTGTCCCTTTTTTTAAAACCCGTTTATTCATGTAAGCTATATGGAAAACCAAAAGAAAGTTGTTAAAATTTTTTAATTTTTCCCCGGGGTTTTTTTCCCCATTTCCGTTTTAAAGAAAGGGTTTTATTTCAGTAACAGAAAAGGGGTTTAAAAAAAAACTTCAGCTGTGTTGGAAGTACATGTAATGTCCCCATTAAAATTTTGCAGGGGTGGGACAAATTTTAAACCCAAGGGATTTGTCCCGTTAATCCCCCAAGTCCAAATGTGGAGAGTAATTTTACAAGTTTCCAGAAAAATTTTAAAATTTTTGGGGGTGTATACCTAATTTTTAACTACCATGTGGGGAAAATGGGGGTTTTTCCGGGGAGGAGATCATCTAGGGAAAAAAATTTAAACTGTTGTGCAAATATTGCCCTTTATAGTCTGGGGTGTCCTAATTTTGACATCATGAGTCAAGGGTATTTTATTTACAATAGTTTAAAAATGTTGCATTTTTTTTTTTAAAGGGATGCAAAAAAAAAAGATCAAAAAGACCGAGTAAGGAAATTTTTCCCCCCCCCTCAGTAAAAGCCCAAATCAAAAAAACCCCCGCTAGGGCCCGGTTTTTCCCATGCTGCCCCTCAGTTTTGGGAAAAACCTTTTCTTACACAGGGGAGGGCCCTATAAGATCCTTATAATATTTACAGGTGCTCCAAACCCAAAAGCAGCAACTTTTGCCCCTTCCCAAACCCTGACACTTACCCCTCAGCCCGGAATGGCAGGTTTAAACCCAATGGAAAGGTTAAAATGTCCCGCGCAAATTTCGACCCCCGCTTTAAACCCTTTCCCCAGGTTTTGTTTTAGAAAATCAAATTCTTTGTTCCCTTTTGGGACATTGGGGCATTTTTTAAAAGCCCAACCTTAGCAATCCCCAGGGGTTTTTCTGATGGGGCGAAAGTCCGTGGCTGTCTCGTCGTCTTCAACCCTTTTGCTTGTGTATGCGATAGGGTTTAATTTTCAATTTAAACTTTATGAAAATTGGCCAGAATGATAACCTTGATTAAAAACAAAGGCCCAAATTCGAAAATGAGTCATTCCGGGGCCCCCCCTAGGTTTACTAGGGGCAAATCAAAGAAAAAACCCTTTTGTTGCATAGGGCGTATTTTTCATTTAATCTTCATGAATATTGGTCGGGTGATAACCTTTATAATTTTATCCCAGTTCGAAAAAAGGGGGGGTCTCGGGGCAAAAACAGGGGCCCCCTGGTCAAAATCAAAGAAAAACCTTTTGTTGCGATGAGGGATATTTTTCAATTGATCTTTTATGAATTTTTTGGCAGAATGATTTCCTTTGAAAAAAAAAACCGAGGCGAAAATGGGGGCATCTTGGGTCAAAAAAAGGTCACAAAGGGCAAATCAAAAAAAAACCCCCGTGATGCATAGAGGCTTTTATTTTTTCAATTGATCTTCATGAAATTTTGGGCAGAATGATTACCTTTTACATCTAGGTGAGGTTTTTAAAAGGGTCAACTTTGGCCAAAAAAAAATCCTAGGTTTTATATCACGTTTTTAAAACCCCCTTTTGGGAAACGATAAAGGGTGTAATTTTTTAGTTTATCTTCATGAAATTTGGTTTAGAATTATTTCCCTTTAGGGAAATTTTGACCAAATTCGAAAATGGGGCATCTCGGGGCAAAAAAAATAGGTACAGGTCCCAAAACAAAAAAAAAACCTTTGTATGCAAAAGAGGCTGTATTTTTCAAAGATCTTTTAAATTTAGCCAAATATAAAATTGATAAATCTAGGCCCCTTTTGAAAATGGGTCCCTTGGGGGCAAAAAAAATAGGCACTGGTCCCCAAACAAGAAAAAAAATTTTGTATGCAAAAGAGGGTGTTTTTTTTTCAAATTGATCTCATGAAATTTGGCAAAATGAATTTCCTTTATGAAAATAGGTCGGGTTTTTTAAATTTTTTTAAACTGAGGCAAAAACCCGGTCCTAGTCAAAAATTAAAAGAAAAAATTTGGGGTTTTCGATAGAGACTGTTTTTTTTTAAATTTATTTTTTTGAAATTTGATCAGGTGATCGCCCTTTAAAGAAAAATAAAGGGCGAATTTTAAAAATGGGCATCTGGGGGTCAAAAACTAGGTCACTTGGCAAAACAAAGAAAAAACTTCTGTATGTATAGGGCTTTTATTTTTTATTGATCTTCTGAAATTTTGGGGCAAAAGATTGCCCCTTTAAAATCTAGGGCGAGTTTTAAAAAGGGGCATCTAGGGTCAAAAAAAAGGGCATATCTAAGAAAATGCTTGTTTTTTCGCAAGAGGGAAATTTTTTTGGGCCAATCTTTTAAAGAAAAAAGGTCGAAAATTTTTTTCCATGAAATCACTAGGGCAAACATGTTTTCCCCTGTTTATGGAGTGTTTCTAAGGGGAGCAACCCTAGGGGCCCTCTTTTGGGCCCCTTGTTTTAAATTTACCTTTGGAATGTTTTTAAAATTTATCAATAGTTTGGGGGGTTAATTTTTTTGTGGGAAAGGGAAAAAGTAGAAAAAAAGGGGGTGAGTCTGGCATAAATAATGTTCAAATGTTAATTATAGAAACCATTGTGAAATACATATTATTGGTATATATTCCTAGCATAGTTCTGTAGAAAATAGGTTTTCATTTGTGCCAATAGATACTGGTACTGTTTAAAGTTCAGAGATTCACTTTCTTAAATTTAATTTCCATCACCCAAGTTTTTCCCGGGTAATTTTTTTAACAAATTTACAAACTTTCATAAATTTACCAACAATATGTAAAAAAGTTCTTTTAAATTTTGTTTTAAAGAAACCAACCCCAAAAGTTTTTAAAAATCAAAAAAAAATATTCCCGCCTCTTTTTTGCTAAAATACGGGGGTTTAAAAAAAATTTTTTTTGGGGCCCGCTCATTGGGGAGCACGGGTCTTTGATAGAAGACAAAGTGTCTTAAAAAAATTCACCTTTTTCCCCTTTATCAATTTTAGGGGAAAAAGGCAGTTTTCTTTGGAGAACAGGGTTTTTACGGGACAGAAACCAGGGGAAAACGGGTAGGTTAACTGAAATACGTTGAAAAATGGCCATTAACCCAAAACAACAAACCCAAAAAAAAGTTGTTTGGGAAAAATTTAAAAAGTTTTTTTTATTTGGGCCGGTGGGTTCCACTGTTACGGAAACATAAAATTGTGAAAAAATCAAATTTAATGTTTAAAATTTGGTTTTTAGTCCTTTTTAAAAAAAACCCAAAATGGGCAGCATACCAAACATTGGGCTAACCCAAAATTACAAAAATAGCTTGGATCAAACCATAAGCAAAAAAAATGGAACTCCCCGAATATATTGCAACCTTAAGTTGATGGAAAAAAAACCCAAAGTATATAAATTTTAAAAAAAAAATAGGAACCAAAAATTTTATAGGGCTAAAGTAAAACTTTAAAAATTTTCTGATTTTTTTAATGGGGTTAAACACTCAAATGTGGGTAGCCCGTTATATTTTTTTTTAAAAAAAGAAAAAAAAAATGCCAAATTTTAAAAATGTGAAATTTATTAAATGTCCTTTGTACCAATTTTTTTTCAAGATTAGAATAAATAACCCCCAAAAAAAGTTTTCCCATAGATCCCAAAATGAAAATTTTGTTTGGTCCAAAATTTTTTTTAAATTGGGGGATAGCAAAAAGTACACAATCCAACTTTTTTAATTGGCCCCCCATTTAGTAAAATCTTTTTTTGTTTTGGGAAAAAAAGTGGGTTTAACAAGTTCCAAAATTTTAAAATTTTTTGGGGGGAAAAATTGGGGGCAAAAATGGTTTAAAAATGCAAACTTTTTTTTGCCAAATTTTTTTCAGGACAGGGAACCCAACAAGCCCTTTACAGCCCTTTTTCAAGCCGCAGTTGCCCCACCAAAAAACCGCAAAGCTTATGTTTGCAAAAATGCAAAGGTTTTATCCCTTTGTATTTAAAAAATTTTTACCCCAAATTAAAGCAGGAAACAACCCTAACCCCGATATATCCCAAAATATAAAATTGTAGCATGGTTTACACCCAAAAAAACCCAAAATTAAAAAAGATTTTTGGGAAAATACCATTTTTTTTTTTTTTTTAAAAAAAATTTCCCCCCCCCCCCCAACCCCCCGTAAAACGAAACTAAAAATTTTAAAAAATTTGCCCCCAAATAAAAATTTGTTTCTAAAATATGGGAAAAGGTTTTCCAAAAAAAAACTTTTTTTCCCCCAAAAAATTTCAAAAGGGTTATAATAGCACGTCCCCCTTTAAATTTTATACGTTAAAACAGTTTTGTCCCGTAAAAGGGGGACTTACACTTTTTTTAGTTTAAATAAATTTTTTGGGATCCTTGTACCCCCATAAGTGACAGCCCCTATTTTTTACATTTTGCATTTCAATCCGGCCCCCGTATGAATATGAACCCCCCCAGATCAAAAACCCAACAGGGGGCAATTAGGGGGACCCAAAAACCCCAAAAAAAGTTTCTCCCAGCGGCGGCCCGCCCCAGACTCCCAAAACCCCGGTATTTGTTTTATTATTTTATCAAAAGATAAAACCGTGAGAGAAATTCCCTGTTTTATATAAGGGTTTGCCCCTTTTTAAAAGCTTGGGCAGCAACCCCTTTATTTAAAAGTGTGGAAATTTTCCGGGGGGTCAAAAATTTGGAAAAACCCATTTTAAGTTTTTCACAAGCGAAATCCTTCGGATGTAATTCAAAAAAGATTTTAAATTGAAAGATCTGTGGCTGGACCTAATTTTAAAAAAGTGTCCCCCATTCCCCCTTTAAAGACGAGGGAAAAAAAGGGACAATAAAAAGCGTTTAAAATAAATTTGTCTCTGGCCCTTTTTTAAAAAACAATTTTTTAAAACCCTTTATGAAGAATCGGGGTTTGATTTTGATACCTTTTTTAAAAATTTTTAATAATTTTTTATTTTTTGCTCAATTGTGATGAAAAGCTTAAGTTTGTTTGAATCACCCTAGAGTCTGCTTCCTGGAAAAACAAGTACTGGTGTCATATGAGAAGATGTTGTCATGACCCCATTGGGGCTCAACCCCTGACCTCTTGGATGAACGGCTGACATCCTAACCACTTGACAACTTTTATTTAGAAAGTTTCTTGGCTAATTGTGATAGGTTAAGTAGTTGTCTGCTTCCAGTTGCTTATTGCACAGCAAGCAAGGTAAAAAAAAAAGCTCCATGGTCCTCGGAAGCTTCTGTTGTTTTCCAGCAAAAATCCTATTGTAACACAGACATCGAGACAAGACAAATTGGAATAAAATCTTCTGTTTAGTGCACCAGATCTGAAATTCTATCGTTTAACCTTTAGCCTGCTATATTTCTAAAATGGACTGGTCCCTTATTTATTTAGGGCATTACCATTTATAATTCGAAGGGGTATTCACTGAAAATGTACTGACTGAATAGCGAGCAGTGCAGACCATGATGTAGGCTGATCTTGGTCTGCACTGCTCGCAAAGGCAGAATCACTTGCAACCAGCAGGCTAAAGGTTAATTGGAAAGTATCATTTAATTTTCAGCCCACAACACCAAACATCATGAACATTTCATCTGGAAGTGGTACACAGGTGACAAGCACGGCAACTGCTAGTGTAAATGCTGTAAAACCTGCACTATCGAACGCCAGCAAACAACAGTCGTCACAGCCAACTCAGCAACAACAACAACAGCAACAACAACCAAACATTCAGCAACAAAGCCAGGGTCAGCAACAACAACAACAATTACATGCCCTGAATCAGGTATAGAGATTATGCAGTTTGTACTATTCTAGGGAGATCCGGAACATGTTCTTTACATACAGGTTTAACTACTGTTCAAACTTTTTAATTTGATAGCTTGACAGAATTATTAAATTAAATGCTAAATGTATGAAATCTATCATACACAGTGTCCGATAGCTGACTTTTTCTGTTGAATAAACCATGTTTCTCTACAATTTTGTTCTAAGACAATTGGAATAATAGATAAATTGGTGGAAGCATCATACCAAATGAGTTAATGTCACAAATGATCTAAAGTCAATATTTAATGAATATACCTTTTGAATTTCAAGAAAGCTTTCTTTGTTTTACCGCCTCCACCACACGTCTCCTGCTCCCCAATGTCCCTGATCCCTCTTCAGAAACAAAATCGATGAGGCACTTAAATGAGCCTGCTAGTAATAGACTAGTTAATTTCTTGTTCAGGTTCAACAGGCCCAGGCCACTGCTATGATTGGAGGAAAACCAATCATTTTAGGACAAGCAGGTTCCCTTCTACAGGGCCAGATAGGTAAGTGGTATATAAATTCAGTGTTCGCAGGGGCATTCACGTTCATGGAATGTCTTAAATGGAGTGATTGACTGCTTATTATGTCTCCCCCAGGAGACATATTGTTTTTGCCCTGTCTGTCCGTCCTTCCGTCTGTCCGTACGTACGTCACACTTCATTTCCGAGCAATAACTGGAGAACCATTTGACCTAGAACCTTCAAACTTCATAGGATTGTAGGGCTGCTGGAGTAGACGACCCCTATTGTTTTTGGGGTCACTCCGTCAAAGGTCAAGGTCACAGGGGCCTGAACATTGAAAACCATTTCCAATCAATAACTAGAGAACCACTTGACCCAGAATGTTGAAACTTCATAGGATGATTGGTCATGAAGAGTAGATGACCCCTATCGATTTTGGGGTCACTCCATCAAAGGTCAAGGTCACAGGGGCCTGAACATTGAAAACCATTTCCGATCAATAACTAGAGAACCACTTGACCCAGAATGTTGAAACTTCATAAGATAATTGTTCATAAAGAGTAGATGACCCCTATTGATTTTGGGGTCACTCCATCAAAGGTCAAGGTCACAGGGGCCTGAACAAGGAAAACCATTTCCGATCAATAACTAGAGAACCACTTGACCCAGAATGTTGAAACTTCATAGGATGATTGTACATGCAGAGTAGATGACCCCTATCGATTTTGGGGTCACTGTGTGAAAGGTCAAGGTCACAGGGGCCTGAAGATTGAAAACCATTTCCGGTCAGTAACTTGAGAACCACTTGACCCAGAATGTTGAAACTTAATAGGATGATTGGTCATGCAGAGTAGATGACCCCTAACGGTTTTGGGGTCACTCTGTGAAAGGTCAATGTCACAGGGGCCTGAACATTGAAAACCGTTTCCGGTCAGTAACTTGAGAACCACTTGACCCAGAATGATGAAACTTCATAGGATGATTGGTCATGCAGAGTAGATGACCCCTAACGATTTTAGGGTCACTCTGTTAAAGGTCAAGGCCACAGGGGCCTGAACATGGAAAACCATTTCCAATCAATAACTTGAGAACCTCTCAACCCAGAATGTGTAAACTTCATAGGATGATTGTTCATGCAGAGTAAATGACCCCTATTGTTTTTGGGGTCACTCTGTTAAAGGTCAAGGTCACAGGGGCCTGAACATTGATAACCAGTTCCGATCAATAACTTGAGAACCACTTGACCCAGAATGTTGAAACTTCATAGGATGATTGAACATGCAGAGTAGATATCCCCTATTGATTTTGGGGTCAGTCTATTAAAGGTCAAGGTCACAGTGGTAAAGTCATTTTTTGGAAATAACTTGAGAACCACTTGACCTACAATGTTGAAACTTAATAGGATGATTGGACATCGGAGTAGATGACCCCTATTTATTTTGAGGTCACTTGATCAAAGGTCAAGGTCACAGGAGCCTGAACAGTGACTTGAGAACCACTAGGCCAAGAGTGTTGAAATTTAGCGGGATGACTGGACATGCCAAGTAGATGATCCCTATTGCAGCCAACCATCAGTGTCTCTTTGACTTTCGCTCCTGACCCCTATTGACTTCTTGCCTATAGGACTTTGCATTGGGGGAGACATGCGCTTTTTTACAGAAGCATTTTCTAGTTTCTTTTGTTGGAATCTTTGTAAACATCGTTAATAAAATCTCAAAATGGGAGTGAAAAGCTTAAAATAAAAGCAAGGTTTCAAGTGGCAGATACTTTACAATATAAAGCAGAATCTCTTTTTCATTCAACTAAGAAAATTCAATTAAAGTTTTACATACAGCTATCAAGCTGTATCTGAGTTACAACTATATGAGCCGCGCCATGAGAAAACCAACATAGTGGGTTTGTGACCAGCATGGATTCAGACCAGCCTGCGCATTCGTAATAGTTACATATATTGGATTGCAACTTTACACAAAACATCATCCTTATCAAACATACTTACATACTCAAGTCAGAGAACTCCTAGTTGAAATAAATTCAAATTATCTCCCTTGTTTGGCTTAGAAAATTGTAGTTTCGCATGCAAGTTGTTGTTATTACCATAGTAACATTTAAATCTGTAATACATTGTAATTAAGTATCTCATTTATATAAATCTTGCCAAGTTATGGTCCTTAGTTCCGCACTTAGAATTTTGTTGAATAATTGAGCATGCTCTCTTAGGAACAGGTGTTGTTTCATACATGTATTATGTCTGCCTTGCAGGAGTGATATCAGCGGGACAATTACAGACAACACAAGCATATGCTACAGGACAAACGTTTGGACAAATACAGGTCAGTCATAGAAATGTTATTTTACATCAGATTACATACTTGTTGGATGTTGGCTTGATGCTGCTGTCAGAGTCACACAATTCAGTCTGAGATTTGTTTGTTGTTCTGTAACTTTTTAGCTCACCTGTCACAAAGTGACTAGGTGAGCTTTTGTGATCGCGTGGCGTCCGTCGTCCGTCCGTGCGTGCGTAAACTTTTGCTTGTGTCCACTCTAGAGGTCACATTTTTCATGGGATCTTTATGAAAGTTGGTCAGAATGTTCATCTTGATGATATCTAGGTCAAGTTCAAAACTGGGTCATGTGCGGTCAAAAACTAGGTCAGTAGGTCTAAAAATAGAAAAATCTTGTGACCTCTCTAGAGGCCATATTTTTCATGAGATCTTCATGAAAATTGGTCAGAATGTTCATCTTGATAATTTCTAGGTCAAGTTCGAAACTGGGTCACGTAGGGTCAAAAATTAGGTCAGGAGGTCTAAAAATAGAAAAACCTTGTGACCTCTTTAGAGGCCATATTTCTCAATGGATTTTCATGAAAATTGGTCAGGATGTTCACCTTGATGATATCTAGGTCAAGTTCGAAACTGGGTCATGTGCGGTCAAAAACTAGGTCAGTAGGTCTAAAAATAGAAAAACCTTGTGACCTTTCTAGAGGCCATATTTCTCAATGGATCTTCATGAAAATTGGTCAGAATGTTCACCTTGATGATATCTAGGTCAAGTTCGAAACTGGGTCACGTGGGATCAAAAACTAGGTCAGGAGGTCTAAAAATAGAAAAACCTTGTGACCTCTCTAGAGGCCATATTTCTCAATGGATCTTCATGAAAATTGGTCAGAATGTTCACCTTGATGATATCTAGGTCAAGTTCGAAACTGGGTCACGTGCGGTCAATAACTAGGTCAGTAGATCGAAAAATAGAAAAACCTTGTGACCTCTCTAGAGGCCATATTTTTCAAGAGATCTTCATGAAAATTGATCAGAATGTTCATCTTGATGATATCTAGGTCAGATTCCAAACTGGGTCACGTGCGGTCAAAAACTAGGTCAGTAGATCTAAAAATAGAAAAACCTTGTGACCTCTCTAGAGGCCATATTTTTCTTGAGATCTTCATGAAAATTGGTGAGAATGTTCACCTTGATGATATCTAGGTCAGATTCAGAAGTGGGTCACGTGCCTTCAAAAACTAGGTCATTAGGTCAAATAATAGAAAAACCTTGTGACCTCTCTAGAGGTCATATTTTTCAATGGATCTTCATGAAAATTGGTCAGACTTTTTTATCTTAATGATATCTAGGTCACATGTGCTCAAAAACTAGGTCACTATGTCAAATAATAGAAATAACGACGTCATACTCAGTTCAACACTGGGTCATGTGGGGATAGGTGAGCGATTCAGGACCATCATGGTCCTCTTGTTTAAAGACAGTCATAGTGTGTTAGTAGCTGTTTGTTTGTAATTCTTCATTGGATAACAATGTCTATCAAACATATTTCTGTTGTGTATCAGCTGTTAGTGACTCAAATAACCAGCAGTAATGGATTCCTTACCTTAACTTACCTGTTCTCTGTATAAAACTACCAACTTCCCCACACGAATCAGAGATGTATGACAAAACTGTCTTTGGTAAGGTTTGATAAGAGCATGCCTAGGACTCAAAACTACATTTTTGTAATATGTAATTGTTGTTTTATCTTCTGAGCTAACTGGGTGCACAGCTCAAACCATGACTCTAGGGGGAGCATTATCTGGACATATGCTTTATGTTTCCCATAACTGTACAAAAGTTGTTTCATTTTTCAGTCTAAGCAAGGTCAGCAGATTGGCATGGCAACCAATTCTGGTCAAGGTCAAGTACAGTTGAATAGTTCACAGAGTCAAATACGCTTCTCTCAACCCCAGTTACTGGTCAGTAATGCCGGAAATGCACAGTTGATCTCGTCGCAACCTGTATTCACCAACCAGATGTTACAGGCCATGTCCCAGTTACAGCATTTCCCACAGCAGCCCATAATGTCAGCCCAAGGTCAGACACCCACAATTATTTCTGGTATGTATATGTTTATGTATTGTACTGTGAAGTCAGTTTAATTTCTTTGGAATAAAATTCTTTGGTTTTTGCCAGAATGGCTGTCTCTGGCAACAAAAATTCATTGATGATAAAATAATGGACATTTATTTAACCTTTACCCTGCTAAATTTCTAAAATGGACTGGTCTGTCTTTTAGTTTAGGCAGTACCATTTATTATGCCCCCCTTCAAAGAAGGAGGGGTTTATTGTTTCACAGATGTCTGTCGGTCGGTCTGTATGTAGACCAATCCGTTTTTGGATGATAACTCAAGAATGCTTGGGCCTAGGATCATGAAAGTTGAGAGGAAGGTTGGTTATCACCTGCAGATGACCCCTATTGATCTTGAGGTCTGTATGTCAAAGGTCAAGGTCACAGTGACCCTGAACATTCAAACAGTTTCCGGATGATAACTCAAGAACGCTTGGGCCTAGGATCATGAAAGTTGATAGGAAGGTTAGTCATGACCAGCAGATAACCCCTATTGATTTTGAGGTCAGTATATCAAAGTTCAAGGTCACAGTGACCCAGAACAGTTAAACAGTTTCCGGATGATAACTCAAGATTGCTTAGACCTAGGATCGTGAAAGTTGATAGGGAGGTTGGTCATGACCAGCAGATGACCCCTATTGATTTTGAGGTCAGTATATCAAAGTTCAAGGTCACAGTGACCCAGAACAGTTAAACGGTTTCTGGGCGATAACTCAAGAACGCTTGGGCCTAGGATCAGGAAAATTGATAGGGAGATTGATCATGACCATCAGATGACCCCTATTGATTTTGAGATCATTTGGTCAAAGTTCAAGGTCAGATTGGCCAGGAAGAGTTAAACGGTTTCTGGACAGGGTTGCCAGCAGTCTTGAAAAGTCAGGGAAATTGGTTTCTTTTTCAAGGTCAGGGAATTGTCAGGGAATTTTAAAATTTGGTCAGTGAAAAATGAAAATCCTGGAAAGTCAGGGAAAAATGATTTCAAAGCTCGAAGAAGTTAATCATTTTAAACTTTTGTGGCTATGGCAGTCTTCAAGCATTAAATTTAAGTAATTAAAAACAAAGTTTAATGATGTAATACTGTAACATGCATTTAATTTGTTTAAATCCCCCATTTTTCTTTAAACACTGATTTTGCTTGAAGACTGAAAGGCTATGATCTTGTTATTATCAATGCTTTATTGTTATGCCACTAGGAAACTATTAAAAGATCTTGGGTTTTGAGAGAGATGTTTTGCCAATAGGATTCCAATAGTCTTGCTACTACAGTATTAGTCATGATGCTTTATTGTTTTTGCCACAGTGACTAGGACACTGTATATTAAGAGATCTTGGGTTTTGAGAGTGATGCTTTGTCAATATGATTCCAATGGTCTTGCTATTAGCCATGGTGTTTTATTGTTTTTGCCTCTAGGAAACTGTATAATAACAGATCTTGGATTTTTGAGAATGATATTTTGCTAATACAAGCAGGGTTCCAATGGTCTTGTTATTAACCATACTTTATTGTTTTTACCATGAGGAAAGTGTACCTTAAAAGATGTTAGATTTTTGATAGTTACCTGTCTTGCAAAGATGCTTTTGATATGTATCTCTTAATAATTAGGTTTCACTGACCAATAGTCACAATTATGTTTCATTGACTTGACCACAAAACAGTCATACAAGAAAGAAAACCATGTTTATTATCATTGTGTTTGATGTTTATGTTTAATATATTGGAAAATAAATACAAAACATTTGGAAAAAAAATAATGGGAGGATTGGACGGCTATAGGGGAGGTCAGGAGACCGTTTAAATGTTTGGCGGTTTTGGTCAGTGAAAAACATGAATTGGTCAGGGAAAAGTCAGGGAATTTTATTCACCCAGAGTGCTGGCAACCCTGCTGGACGTTAACTTGAGAACGCTTGGGCCAAGGGTCATGAAAGGTGATAGAGAGGTTTATCATGACCAGCAGATGACCCCTATTGATTTTAAGGTCAGTAGGTCAAAGGTCAAGGTTACAGTGACCCAGAACAGTTAAACTGTTTCCAGACAATAACTTGAGAACGCTTAGGCCTAGGATCATGAAACTTGATAGGGAGGTTGATTATGACCTGTAGATGACCCCTATAGATTTTGAGGTATGTAGGCAAAAGGTCAAGGTCACATTGACCCGGAACAGTTAAACCCTTTCCGGACAATACCTTGAGAACGCTTGGGCCTAGGATCACTAAACTTAATAGGGAGGTTGATCATGACCAGCAGATGACCCCTGTTGATTTTGAGGTCAGTAGGTCAAATGTCACATTGAACCAGAACAGTAGAACTTTTGTTTACAGTGAGTAAATAATTTCTGTTCCTTGTGCAACTATTGAATGCATCAACGGGGGGCATTTCGTGTTCGACAAGCTCTTGTTATTCGAAGAGGTGCTCTCTGAAAATTTACTGACTGAATAGTGAACAGTGCAGGCTGATCCTGGTGTGCACTGGTCACAAAGGCAAAATCACTTGCCACCAGCAGGCTGAATGTTTTCAAGGGAAACTTACTATATGTCATCTGCAGAAAGTGGACATACACTTATTTTCCTAAAATCTTTGATATGATTATGTATTTACAGGTCAAGGACTGTACATCAGGTCAGCCAATCCAGTTCAAGCTCAAGGCTTAGTAACAGGTGTCCAGACAGCCATGAACACAAACTTCAAAAATCCAAATCAACAAACACTGCAGGTAATATCAACCAGTTTGAGACAGAAGAAAGTTTGCATTTTCTGTACTTGCTTGGGAAGGTGTAGTTAAGGTAGTTCTGCACGTTTTGATCGAAATTGTTTCTACAATGTAGAATTTGATTAAACTCTGATTTTTCAAAACTTCAGAATATACCTAGAAAATTCAGCAAATAAAAAAGATAGGGTCGTGTGTTTGATTTTTTGCTAGACTGATTTGAAAAATAGGGACCTCACGCAATACTTCATAACGGGAGTCTATGGGAAAATCATAACATTCATAACATTTTCGTGTATAGAAATTTTTCTGCAATGTAGATTTTGATGAAACTTCTCACAATTGTAAATAAAGACATGGCCTATGATTTGATGAAATAAAATGTATAGGTCCGTGTTCTTATTTTTGAGATATTTGACCATGATTAAAGTAAACCGGACATTTCACGCTAATTTTAAGAAATTATTTTGTATTATTTAACGTGTGATATATTTTAATATCATATTTCGACTTTAGAAATATAGCAACAGAACCACTAATAAATTTACTCACAGGTTGCGATTAATCCATAAAATGATTTTCATTTCCGTACGCCGAATCCAGTCTATATTCTACGTTTTCCGGAAAAATGACGTTACGCCATCACTTCCGGTTTATCAAACGTGCAGAACTACCTTAATCTCTATACAAGATAATTAGCATCTTCTAGTAATTATGTCTCCCACATCACTGGTGTGGTGGAAGACATATTTATTTACTCCTGTCTGTGTGTCCGTCCGTCACAAATCTTGTCCGCACTCTTAAGTCGAAAATTTCTCATCTGATCTTCACCAAACTTGAACAAAATGTGTTTGCCAATAAATCCTCGGCCAAGTTCGATAACTAGCCATATCGGCTCAGGCACTTTAGAATTATGGCCCGTGAAATACCGATAGGCCGCTTACTCCAACACATATCCGATAGGCCGCTTATTCCAACACTTACTCCAAAACTATCAAAGGTATATTTTCTGTGAGTAAACAATATATAAAGACACAGACTTACTATTTAGATGATAAGGCAGTTGTGGGATACATGCGCTTTTCTCAGAAGCAGCTCTAGTTGTCTGATTAAGTTAGTCACTTGCTACCTGGGGTTATTGGTTAGGTTAACTGCCCACCCTTATATAAATAAATGTTGTTGAGAAAAAAAACGTGCTAGACCTAGAATAAAAATTCCCACTCAAGATAATACTGCATCTGGTGTTTTTTTAATGGAAGATATTTCAATTTCTAACTGAAACAAGCAGATATCCTCTATATTTTACAGACTGTGGCAGTACCCATACAGAAGCAAACAACTGCAGCGCAGACAGGTAAAGTTCTCCTTCCATCAGTGTCAAAACCTGTCACTGCGAAGGTTCCGCCCACCAGCATGACCGGCACTGCTAAAACTGGCACCCAGACGATGCCCAAACCCAAGGGAAGACCAAAAGGGACAGGCAAATCATCACCAGCTGTAACTTCAACAGGTTTGCAAAATTTATTTAGATGTGAAGAAAAAAATAGTTGAAAAAATTTCGAACAGTAGAAATTTCAAAAAGTCTCAGAGGTTGGCAATGGTGTATTTCGTTTAATGGTATCATGTTTATTTTTATGCACTGGGCCTTTTGAAAGAAACAAGTACAAAATGAAAATTTTGCTTCCCAAAAGTCTGTGTTTAGTATCAAGTTTCTGAGAAGTTTCCCATACTGACTGTAATTACTAGGATGTTTTTATGCCCCCACACATTTATGTGGGGAGGGGGGCATATAGCATTGCTGCTGTTCGTACTTACATCCGTCCATCTGTTCATCTTGAAATCTTATGTGTCCAATTCCTCCCGCACTATTAGCCTGGTTTGCTTCAAACTTTCACAGATAAACAGCCTTGATGTGCAGATGACCGCAAAGGAAGGAATTTTTTCTGTTACTAATTTTACCGCAGTTATGGCCCTTTGATAGTGTTGCTATATAATATATAGAGAAAAAAATTTGTGTGTCCAACTCCTCCCACACTATTAGCCTGATTTGCTTCAAACTTTCACGGATGAACAACCTTGATGTGCAGATAACTATAAAGAAAAGATTTTTACCACAGTTATGGCCCTTTGATAGTTTTGCTATATAGAATATAGAGAAAAATCTTGTGTGTCCAACTCTGAAAACCCTATTGAAAGTATATGCTTGAAAGTTTCACAGTTGAAGGACCTTCATGTGAAGATGACCTTAAATAATAAACTTTTTCCTGTAGGTATTTTTCTAGAATTATGGCCCTTTCTTAATAAACACTTTGCTATTTAGAGAATGGCTACGGACACAATTCTAGTTTGATAACTGAAGATATGTAGTTGCAACATAGTATGCTTTATTTTCCAGTCACAAGTCAGATTAAATCAGACCCCACCCAGTCTCCCTCCTCCAAACCATCAACACCAACCACAAGCCTGCCTGTGTTTGGGTCACCTGACAGCAAGAGCCAATCAGATTCAGAGGTAGATAGGAAATCAGCCAATGAGGAAGCAGCTTCTGAAGATGCTGACAATTCTGCAGGAAGTGAAAAGATTGAAGCTAAACAAGTAAATGAATCATACTGATACAGATGTTCACTGAAATTTGGATTGAAAATTTTCAATATCCCTTATGCAGTAAAAAGTGTACACATTTTACATAGCAATATTCTTTTGTTTTATGTTTAACACCCAAGCAAAATATTGATTTTTTTTTAAATTGAGGAATTTTATCAGACAGTCTGGATAGCTCACTGTGTTAAACAAAAGGCATTGAATCTTAGAGGTTGGAAGTTTATTCATGGATTCTGTATTATCCACCACTTTTGTTATAAGGAATATTGAGAAAGACTGTTCTCTGGATGTGCTTTATGTCTGTGATGATTTTACATGCGGAGAAGTTGCCAGTTTGTACAGAGAATGATGCAATACTGTGAAAGACAATGCAAATGAAACTCAAAATCAAATAAATAGAAATATGAGCCGCGCCATGAGAAAACCAACATAGTGGCTTTGCGACCAGCATGGATCCAGACCAGCCTGCGCCTCTGCGCAGTCTGGTTAGGATCCATGCTGTTTGCTGACGGTTTCTCTAATTGCAATAGGCTTTGAAAGCGAACAGCATGGATCCTGACCTGACTGTGCGGATGCGCTGGCTGGTCTGGATCCATGCTGGTCGCAAACGCACTTTGTTGGTTTTCTCATGGTGCGGCTCATACGAACACTGGTTGTACTGTAAACTTTGTGTTATTGCAGCTGGAGATGGAGATGAAGGAAGCTCCAGTTGTAGAGTTAGAGATCAAGCCAGCTTCCATACCGGATCATCCTGTGGAGAAACAGAGGGCCATTGTTAAACCCCACATACTGACACATGTAATTGAGGGATTTGTTATACAGGAGGGGCCAGAACCTTTCCCAGTAAGTCAATTACTGTTGAACATTGTTCGCTTGAACTCCGCGGGGCCTGTTGAATTTGTTTAAGTTATCGTTAGTTCGAGCCGTCAAACAAAATTAATTAAACAGGGATATTACCGGGACCTAATGGCAAGTTCGAGTGCAGGCTGGTGTATGAATTATCCAAGTTTGAGCAAACGAAGTTTGACTGTACTCTAAAGTCAACATACATAAACAAATATAAATTTAAGGTATTGGACCCATAATATAGTACCTCCTTTTTGAAGAGTATTCAATTCCAACCATAAACCTACTTTGACTGCAATTTTCAGGGGGGTGTAGGTTCAAGCCCCACTGGGACCAACATTTTTTTTTTCTCCATATCTTCCTTTTTTCTAGTAAGTGTTTACTTCTTTCATGACTAATTATGGATTTATTGTACAAAAGTCGAAAATGTTCATTTTATAAGCGATTTCTTACTGTTCAAAGTGAATTTACCTCTGAATCAGGAGGGGTAGAGTTAGACATCTTTAAAAATACTGAGTTACATGCGGTAAAAATTCTCTATTTTGCCTTCATTCTTTAGATTACATATTGTGGAAGAAATGCAGGTAGGTTTTACTTCTGCCCCAAGGTTATTTTTAGCTTGACTATTCGAAGAATAGGGGAGCTATCCTACTCGCCCTGGCGTGAGCGTTAGCGTCACACAGATGTTAAAGTTTGCGTACCACCCCAAATATTTTCAAAGTCCATTGAGATATTGCTTTCATATTTTGCATACTTGTTTACCATCAGGCCCCAGTCTGTAAAAAGGAGGAGGCAACTCTATCAAGCATTTTGACTGAATTATGGCCCCTTTTCGACTTAGAATATGCTTATTGTAATGTTAAAGTTTGCGTACCACCCCAAATATTTTCGAAGTCCATTGAGGTATTGCTTTCATATTTTGCATACTTGTTTACCATCATGACCCCAGTCTGTAAAAAGGAGGAGGCAACTCTATCAAGTATTTTGACTGAATTATGGCCCCTTTTCGACTTAGAATATGCTTATTGTAATGTTAAAGTTTTACTCATAGCTTATATTATACTATCAAGCACTGAGAATAGTCGAGTGCGCTGTCAACTGACAGCTCTTGTTTAAACATTACTTTTAGGGGTCCAATACCTTAAAGGTAAAAAATGTTTATATTAGTTGGAGCATAGAGCAAGACACAGAGATGTCCTATTCCAGAACCTTCCCTGTTTTTTTTTAGCTCACCTGTCACAAAGTGACAAGGTGAGCTTTTGTGATCGCGCAGTGTCCGTCGTCCGTCCGTCCGTGCGTGCGTGCGTCCGTAAACTTTTGCTTGTGACCACTCTAGAGGTCACATTTTTCATGGGATCTTTATGAAAGTTGGTCAGAATGTTCATCTTGATGATATCTAGGTCAAGTTCGAAACTGGGTCACGTGCCTTTAAAAACTAGGTCAGTAGGTCTAAAAATAGAAAAACCATGTGACCTCTCTAGAGGCCATATATTTCACAAGATCTTCATGAAAATTGGTCAGAATGTTCACCTTGATGATATCTAGGTCAAGTTCGAAACTGGATCACGTGCCATCAAAAACTAGGTCAGTAGGTCTAAAAAATAGAAAAACCTTGTGACCTCTCTAGAGGCCATATATTTCACAAGATCTTCATAAAAATTGGTCAGAATGTTTACCTTGATGCTATCTAGGTCAAGTTCGAAAGTGGGTCACGTGCCGTCAAAAACTAGGTCAGTAGGTCAAATAATAGAAAAACCTTGTGACCTCTCTAAAGGCCACATTTTTCATGGGATATGTATGAAAGTTGGCCTGAATGTTCATCTTGATGATATCTAGGTCAAGTTCGAAACTGGGTCACGTGCGGTCAAAAACTAGGTCAGTAGGTCTAAAAAATAGAAAAACCTTGTGACCTCTCTAGAGGCCATATATTTCATGAGATCTTCTTGAAATTTGGTCAGAATGTTCACCTTGATGATATCTAGGTCAAATTCGAAAGTGGGTCACGTGCCATCAAAAACTAGGTCAGTAGGTCAAATAATAGAAAAACCTTGTGACCTCTCTAGAGGCCATATTTTCTATGAGATCTTCATGAAAGTTGGTCTGAATGTTCACCTTGATGATATCTAGGTCAAGTTTGAAAGTGGGTCACGTGCCTTCAATCACTAGGTCAGTAGGTCAAATAATAGAAAAACCTTGTGACCTCTCTAGAGGCCATATTTTTCATGGGATCTGTATGAAAGTTGGTCTGAATGTTCATCTTGATGATATCTAGGTCAGTTTTGAAAGTGGGTCACGTGCCATCAAAAACTAGGTCAGTAGGTCAAATAATAGAAAAACCTTGTGACCTCTCTAAAGTCCATATTTTTCATGGGATCTGTATGAAAGTTAGTCTGAATGTTCATCTTGATGATATCTAGGTCAAGTTCGTAACAGGGTCATGTGTGGTCAAAAACTAGGTCAGTAGGTCTAAAAATAGAAAAACCTTGTGACCTCTCTAGAGGCCATACTTGTGAATGGATCTCCATAAAAATTGGTCAGAATGTTCACCTTAATGATATCTAGGTCAAGTTTGAAACTGGATTACGTGCCTTAAAAAACTAGGTCAGTAGGTCAAATAATAAAAAAACCTTGTGACCTCTCTAGGGGCCATACTTTTCATGGGATCTGTATGAAAGTTGGTCTGAATGTTCATCTTGATGATATCTAGGTCAAGTTTGAAACTGGGTCAACTGCGGTCAAAAACTAGGTCAGTAGGTCTAAAATTATTAAAATCTTTTGACCTCTCTAGAGGCCATATTTTTCAGTGGATCTTCATGAAAATTGATCTGAATGTTCACCTTGATGATATCTAGGTCAGTTTCGAAACTCGGTCACCAGGGCTTCGGAAATTTGCCGGTTTGTCGGTTTTGGACCGATTTTTTACTTTTCAGACCGATTCATAAAGTGAAAAAACAAAAAAAATCGGTCCCGTAAAAATGGAGAAAAGTATAAATTTCTGTCTGATATCTCAATACACCATCTACAGCCAAGCAGGAAATTGTTGGTCGCACCCTCAGATAATCAATAAACGTGTCAAACAGTCTGACTGTCACTTTGATAATCGGTCCGTAATTAGCACATGACGCAATCAGTACTAGCGCGGCACATCCTTTAATGTTTGCAGACAGCCGACTGCAATGTATTAAACATTTTTGACTGGTTTCCAAATATGTCTGACTGGATCCAAATCATTTCGACTGGGATCCACTTCTTTTATTTAAAATCCGATGGATGGTTTATTTCAAAAGGCTATGTTTCATCATGGTAAAAAACAAATGGTCACTGCATTTAATCAAAGAGCTATAATTGTACATTATAGGTTTTTGATTTAATGAGACATCACACGGAAAACCAGTCAAAATATTTTTTATGATTACTTGATTTGAAAAAATTACAGGATTCATTTGTTGGGGCTCCAGTTGAAACAAGTGCAGAAAATCGTCTTTGCAACCCGACGGTGCAAAAAAGAAAAAGAAAAAAAAAAATGGACTGGCAAACACGAATGTAAAGAAAACCGGAGTGGTGCTGTTTATCAAATCGGTCTTTTAAAAAACGTTTCAAAATGAAATTTGTTTACATCAGAAGAGAACATATAACTTTTAAAATGTAGCTGCTATTGAAGTACAACATAAGTGAAATGAAATATCCGTGGCCAACACGCGTGACCTTTTGGTACTATACATGCGGGAAATTAGATCTCAGCGTTCATATAACGTACACATTCGGTCCGCGGCAGTGTATTCTTAAAATACCGAGACTGTTTAGCAGAGAATATGTGTCATGTAATTGTATTTTATAGAATTCCGTCAAAGAATGAGGAAACATCACAAAGTATCTGCCGTGTATACGGTACCGGTCACGTGCGTTGGCTTTTAGACTAGTTACGCACACGGTGTCAATGCCTCCGTAATTTTATCCTTACAGGCTGAACACCACTAAATCCAGCTGTTCTTTATTTCATATAAAATCCACTCACTTCATAACGGTGTTTCGACATTTTCTAGCATATCAGATTTTCAGACACTTATATTCCCATAAAGAACTAGATCGCTACTTTAGAAAAACAAAAAGAAAAGGGGGTGTTAACTTTATAAAGAAAACTACAGTTCGTTAAATACAACCCGCTGAATTACTACTTTTCGCTTCTTTCAATTTCTCTTTTCGTGACATTAAAATTTCTGTACGCCCATTTTATCTAGCAGTTCGATAGGAACATGCCGAATTTGCATTGATGCAAAGTGGACTTACTTCAACCGATTATAAGTGAAAAACTCGTCCCGAAAAAGGAGAAAAGTAAGACTGTTGCTTCCAAAGAAGAGGAAAGTTGCCCCCCTAGAAATAAAACTCAAACATTGAGTACTTTGATATTTGTGCACTACATGTACTAGGGACTCTGCGAGGCTACATGTTTTATTTTTGACGCCATAAGAGACAAATTTTTGTTTTTGATTTAAAATCCATGGAATTTCAAAGGCGTTTCATGGTAAAAAGGTCCCCTATTTCAAAGAGCTTATTGTACATTATGGTTTTTGTTTAAAAATACACGAAAAATTATAAAAATGACTTATTAATTACAGGTCACCCCATAAAAAATGCAAAATGTTAGCCCGACGTGAAAAAGAAAAAAAAAAATTGCAATAGATTGTTACCGTTATTCGGGGTTTATCAAATCGGTCTTTAAATCGTTACGAAATAAATTTATTTTACATTCAAAGAAACATATAATTTTCAAGTATTATTGAGTACAACTAAGTGCATAAATATCCGTGGAACAGCGGACATTTACTATCCTAAATAGAACCAATAAAGTACCCCCTTTGGTCCGCAAATGTATTCTTAAATTCCAAAAACTTACAAGAATATTTTAAGCGTTTTTCAGAATTCCGTCAAGATGACCGTTACACAAAGAATCTGCTGTATGGTACCGTTCATTTTGGGTTTTAGACAGAAATTCAAGCCTCGTAATTTTATCCTTATAGGCTGAACACCACTAAATCCAGCTGTTCTTTATTTCATATAAAATCCACTCACTTCATAACGGTGTTTTCGACATTTTCTAGCATATCAGATTTTCAGACACTTATATTCCCATAAAGAACTAGATCGCTACTTTAGAAAAACAAAAAGAAAAGGGGGTGTTAACTTTTATATAAGAAAACTACAGTTCGTTAAATACAACCCGCTGAATTTACTACTTTCGCTTCTTTCAATTTCTCTTTTCGTGACATTAAATTCTTACGCCGCCATTTTTATCTAGCATGCGATAGGAACATGCGATTTCATTAGAATGCAAAGTGATACATACTGAAACGCGGTAGGGTAAAAGTAAGCACGTTGCTGCCGAGAAAATGCACTAGGAAAGGAAAAAAGATTAGTACTATTTATATTTGGACTACTTGTGACTAGACCTGCGGAGGCTTACATTCTATTTGGTAGTGATCAGCCTATAAGAGAAAATTTTTGTTTGATTTTTCCATGAATTTGCGTTCATTCTCAAGGTACACCTATTTCACAATGATTCTGCTTTGTTTTAGTGCAAAATATTGAGAAAATATAGAGAAATGACAATTCATTACAGGTCACCCCCATCCCCAAAAATATGCAAAATTTAGCCCTGTGCAAGCAATATTTCAATTAATTTTACCTTATTCGTGGAATTTACATTTAACATCCATTTAATCGTTACGATGTTTGTCATTTTCATTCAGAAACATGCTAATTTCAATATTATTTAGACAACTGAAGTGCTAAAATGCGAGAAAAGACATTTACTAGGTCCTAAAACGAACCAAAATAGTGCCACCTGGTCGAAAATTCGATCTAAATTCCAAAAACACAAGAAATTTAAGCGTTTTCAGCCGTTTGTTACCGTTTTACATCATAAAGAATAGATTAATGGCATTTCCATTCATTTTCGAGGGGTTTCAGAAAATAACATGTATTGTCCCTTATAGGCTGAACACCACTAAATCCAGCTGTTCTTTATTTCATATAAAATCCACTCACTTCATAACGGTGTTTCGACATTTTCTAGCATATCAGATTTTCAGACACTTATATTCCCATAAAGAACTAGATCGCTACTTTAGAAAAACAAAAAGAAAAGGGGTGTTAACTTTTATATAGAAAACTACAGTTCGTTAAATCAACCCGCTGAATTTACTACTTTTCGCTTCTTTCAATTTCTCTTTTCGTGACATTAAATTCTTACGCCGCCATTTTTATCTAGCATGCGATAGGAACATGCCGATTTCATTAGAATGCAAAGTGATACATACTGAAACGCGGTAGGGTAAAAAATAGCACTTTGCTGCCGAGAAAATGCACTAGGAAAGGAAAAAAGATTAGTACTATTTATATTTGGACTACTTGTGACTAGACCTGCGGAGGCTTACATTCTATTTGGTAGTGATCAGCCTACAAGTATTTTCTCGGAAAAAAATCGAAATTTAAACAAAGTAACAATCACACATAACACTGAATAACTGTCTTCATTGTATGGAAACACGCGGTGCCGTTAACTCAGTTTTAATGCATGACATGATTTATCTTTACTCTATCACGTTTACAAAATATGTAATATTGGGAATGCAGTGGGGGGGGTAGCGCCGATGTCAGGATTTTCGTTTCGGACTGATTGAGTTATCCAAATTTCCGGAGCCCTGTCGGTCACGTGCGGTCAAAAACTGGGCCAGTAGGTATAAAAATAGAAAAACCTTGTGACTTCTCTAGAGGCCATATTTTTCATGAGATCTTCATGAAAATTAGTGAGAATGTTCACCTTGATGATATCTAGATAAAATTCAAAACAGGGTCAAGTACCTTCAAAACTAGGTCAACAGGTCAAATAATAGAAAAACCCTTTTGACTCTCTAGAGACCATATTTTTCAATGGATCTTCTTGAAATTGGTCAGAATTTTTATCTTGATAATATCTAGGTCAAGTTCAAAACTGGGTCACATGAGCTCAAAAACTAGGTCACTATGTCAAATAATAGAAAAAACGATGTCATACTCAAAATGGGTCATGTGGGAAGAGGTGAGCGATTCAGGACCATCATGGTCCTCTTGTTTAAATGCCCGGTATTAAACACCATATAAGGGACTTTATCGCAATGTTAGTCATTCTATTGAAAAGGGGGTTTCAAAATAACATCTATTTTTAAAGGCTGAAAATTTAGAATCCAGGTGGTTCTTATTTTCATATAAATCCATCACTTCATAACACCGTTTCCCACATTTTCTAGCATATCTTCAGAAATTTTCACGAACGCACTGTATATTCCCTATAAAGAATGGAGATCGTACTTAGAAAACAAAAAGAAAAGGTAGGTGTTAACTTTTCTGAATATTGAAAACTACAGTTCGTTTTAAATAAACCGCTGAGAATTTACTACTTTCGCTTCTTTCAATTTCTCTTTTCGTGACATTAAATTCTTACGCCGCCATTTTTATCTAGCATGCGATAGGAACATGCCGATTTCATTAGAATGCAAAGTGATACATACTGAAACGCGGGTAGGGAAAAGTAAGCACGTTGCTGCCGAGAAAATGCACTAGGAAAGGAAAAAAGATAGTACTATTTATATTTGGACTACTTGTGACTAGACCTGCGGAGGCTTACATTCTATTTGGTAGTGATCAGCCTACAAGTATTTTCTCGGAAAAAAATCGAAATTTAAACAAAGTAACAATCACACATAACACTGAATAACTGTCTTCATTGTATGGAAACACGCGGTGACCGGTAACTCAGTTTTAATGCATGACATGATTATATCTTTACTCTATCACGTTTTACAAAATATGTAATATTGGGAATGCAGTGGGTGGGGTAGCGCCGATGTCAGGATTTTCGTTTCGGACTGATTGAGTTATCCAAATTTCCGGAGCCCTGTCGGTCACGTGCGGTCAAAAACTGGGCCAGTAGGTATAAAAATAGAAAAACCTTGTGACTTCTCTAGAGGCCATATTTTTCATGAGATCTTCATGAAAATTAGTGAGAATGTTCACCTTGATGATATCTAGATAAAATTCAAAACAGGGTCAAGTACCTTCAAAAACTAGGTCAACAGGTCAAATAATAGAAAAAAACCTTGTGACCTCTCTAGAGACCATATTTTTCAATGATCTTCTTGAAATTGGTCAGAATTTTTATCTTGATAATATCTAGGTCAAGTTCAAAACTGGGTCACATGAGCTCAAAAACTAGGTCACTATGTCAAATAATAGAAAAAACGATGTCATACTCAAAACTGGGTCATGTGGGAAGAGGTGAGCGATTCAGGACCATCATGGTCCTCTTGTTTAATATGCCAGGTATTAAACACCCATATAAGGGACTTTTATCGCAATGTTAGTCATTCTTAGTTGGTAAAAGGGGGGTTCAAATTCATCACTCCTGGTTTCAAAGGATTCGAATTTAAAGGAATACCAGGAAGAGAGAGTGGATTTCATTATTTTGCTAACCTGACCTATTTGTGCCATGTTAAGAAAGCACCTAAAATAGCCTTTCATTGTGTCTTTTAGGTTCAGAGGTCATCATTGCTGACAGAATTTATTCCACCGAAGCCTGGCCAGCCTGTAGAACAGTCATCGTTGATCTCAATGGATGAGGAAGATATGGAGGATGACGGTGATACGAGTCACGAAGAACAAGGTAGGATTTGACAGCTCTTCTCTTGAATATTGAAACTATTAGTGTTATATGGTATAATTTCTGGTGAGAGGACAGATCATATGAGGAGTTTTTTATAAAGTTTAACTGTAGCATCGTTTAACTTATCAAATACTTATTGAAATATGGTGTGTTATTTTACTATTAAGTACTATATCGTAATAATAGCAGTTGATATAGGTGATATCATTTTTTTTTAATTCTTGTTATCACTCATTTGAATATTAGATATCAGTTTGGAAATATCACATATTTGAATACTTAGTTTATAGTAATTTTGTTTTAGCTTGATTGTGATGAAAGCTTTAAGCTTATTTGAAATGCTGTCGAGTCGGCTTCCTGGAAATTCGTTTGAGGTGTTATTTTGACACATTGGGGATTGAACCCATGATCCCCCAAGTTGAGTGGCCAACACTTGACAACTGCTCCCACTGAATACTTGGTATCTATAATTGTAACAGTAGATCTTGCCTCATTGATTTGAAAGGAATACTTTGATATCACTCAGTCAGTAGAGAAATCACGATTTACTATGTATTCATATTATGTGATATCTTTTATTTGAATTATTTTATTTAAAAAGATCGGATGTGTAATGTCACCAGTTAAGACACGTGATATCAAGCTTTCATTTCTAAAATATGGGAAACTAACTGATACCTGAACAATTTATATATTATGATGAATGTGTAAAATCAGAGAGAGAAAAAATATCAAATAAAAGTTGCTTTTTAAAACAAAATTGTTAAATCCTTTTCTCGATATTGTGTATTCTTCTATACAAATAGCATGATAGAGAAGCAGTCATCATATTTAAAACAAGGCAGTGCTTAATTTTGGCCTTTCAATTACTTGATATCATGTATATTCGAATGAATGTTTTAGTATCTCACATATGAATGGTTGATATCACTATTTTGATGTGTAGTATCATAGTTTCATATAAGTGATATCACAGATGCTTTCTGAATATTTGATATCACACATTCAAATACTTGATATCAACCATTTGAATAGGTGATATAACATATTCTTTATTGTACACACTTTGCTGTCTATATCAACTGTATTGTGTGATATCTAACATTCAAGTACTTGATATAAAACATCATGCATTTAATATTTTCCTTACAATACCAGCTAGCAGTTTTAAGACTACTCTTTAAGTTCAGACTAAATGATAAAGAAGTGTGCTGTGTGTTTTTAACCTTCAGCCTGCTGGTGGCAATTATTCTACTTTTGTGACCAGTGCAGACCAAGATCAGCCTGCACATCCGTGCAGTCTGATCATGGTCTGCACTGTTCGCTATTCAGTCAGTAAATTTTCAGTGAACACCCCTTCAGTCCCATTTTAGAAACTTAGCAGGGTAAAGGTTAAAAGAATAACTTCTGTGTGGAAAAATAACAGCATAACCTTTGTGGAAAAATATGAGTAAAACACTTTGTGGAAATATATGAGTAAAACCATTGTGGAAATAGCAGAGTATTGTGAAATCATTTATTTTCGTGGGGGACTTATTTTCATGGATTTCATGCTTGAGTAAAGCCAAGAAATTTAGTCCAAATCAACCTGTAAAATTCCTATTATTTTTATGTTTGAAGATGAAAATTTATGAATTTGTATCCCCATGAGATGCTTGTTTGGCCAAAATCATGAAATTTCTTGCCAATGAAATTAAATGATTTTAGAGTATATTGATACAGCCCTGAAAGAAGGGGCCTCCTTAGGCTGAGTGGTTATGTTTGCTGACTTTGAATCACTTTCCTCTCAACAACGTGGGTTCAAGCCTCATTCGTCATGTGAGGAAGCCATCTAGCTGGCTTACGGAAGGTCAGTGGTTATACCCAGGTGCCCGCCCGTGATGAAATAATGCCCAGAGGGGCACCTGGTTTCTTCCCCCACCATCAAAGCGGAAAAGTCACCATATGACCTATACAATCTTCATGTATAATTTGTGTCAGTGTGATATTAAACCCAACAAAAAAAAAAACAGCCTTGAAAGGACAATGACCAATGAAAGACAATCTAAATTGTATTAAGCATTAGATTAAAGATGCAAGTAGGAATTTGTTAAGTTGATTGTGTTATGAATCAGTAATGCAATCATATTCGAAGAGAAAAAGGCATTATATATAATTGTGTCATTGAAGAAATGTTTACAGTTTGTTTAAAGTGGCATTATGCGCATCTTACTGCACAAAGTGTGTTTTGGGTGAATGTTTTATGAAAGCAATTTTCGGTTGCTGTGCATTTAAATGTGTTACATTAATGATAATGCCTCATAAGTATTTGAAGTTTATGCTTTAGAAATAAAGAAATTGGACTAATAAAATAATGGATCTTTTCTTCAATCTTCTGCACAGTGATCTCCCTTACCTATAGGTAGGGATTTCTGAAGCTGAAGGGAAGCAATTGCTGCATGCAGTTTGACTTTTCTTAAAAAGACTGCCCAAGTCAAAATAAGAAAAGTCATATTTGGAAAGTTATTATTTTTTACTGGTAACAGGAAGAGTATGGTATATTGGGTTGAAAGCTATAATTTCCTCCACCCTTTTTACACACACATCGATTTCACCTGTATTTTTACTTGAAAGGGGAGAGTGTTGGTCTACAGATCGCGTGTTCGCGAGTTCGATCCCTGGGTGGGGCTTATGTTCTCCATGACGATTTGATTAAAAGACATTGTGCCTGAAATCAATTCCTCATCCACCTCTGATAATTCATGTGGGGAAGTTGGCAATTACTTGCTGAGAACAGGTTTGTACTGGTACAGAATACAGGAACACTGGTTAGGTTAACTGCCTGCCGTTACATGACTGAAATACTTTTGAAAAATGGCGTTTACTCCAAAACAAACAAACAAATTTACTTGAAAAATGCGCATAATTCCACTTTAAGACTTAGTATTTTGTTCATTTACTTCAGTCATGCATGCATGTATGGTGTAAATGTTGTGCATGTCATGCTTAACATTTCTTCATCTTTCACTCACTTTTCCATTCTTCTGAAAAACACTGAGGACGTAATAGAGAAACATGCATTGTTCACTTGTCTGTCTATTTGATGGTAATTAAGATAGTGGACCCGTAATGGTAATTGGCAACTTCTGGGTAATTATATATCCCCCCGTATGTGATTTCAGCATCTTTCAGCCATAGCAGGACACCCAGAGAATGCCAAAATCACATACATAGAACACTTAAACAAACAGAAATTGCCACTTGTCATTATAGGTTCGTTACCTAATTTCATCTTCAAAACATGTGGCCTAAAAGTAGAAAAAACATAATATTGTGTTGATAATTGGTACCTATTGATAATTGGTTACCTGGAACTAGTAGGTACTACTAAAATTCTCAAAGAGAAACAGTTGTATTATGGGGTTACTCAAATCTGATGGACACAATTCTACTTAAAGCAAGGTTTTTAAGTGGATGTCTTGTGTCTGTATTGTAATTCCGACATAAATCATCAGTTTTCTGTTCATTCATTTCATCAATATTTTTTCTATAGTTTATCAACCATTAGTGCATTAGAATCATCATTTCGAAAACATTTACGAGAATTGTCACACTTTACGAGAATTATCACGTTTTTTATACACTCCAGGTCCACTTATGGGACAGAAATCTTTGCGATGCGAATACTGTAACAACATTTATAACAGCGCTAATTCAGCTCAGAGGTTTTGCTCGAAATCTTGTGCTAAACGTTACAATGTGGGGTGTACAAAAAGGCTTCACCATTTTCCAGGCAGATCAAAAGATAAGGGTACATAGCTTTTACTTAAATGTTGCTAATCGTTTTTTTTTTTCTTTCACTATTTTTTTTTTCAAAGGTAGTTTTTGCTGTATATAGTATTAACAGGAGAAAAAGTGTGAATCTTAAAAAAAAATCCTATACTTCTAACAGATATTTATTCATAGGGTTTTAGAATTTATGTGTACTAACTTTAAGTCTTTTGTTTTGCTTTGTACTGTGGTGCTTTTAACTCAAAATTGGATTAGTGTTCAATAGACCAAGTACCGTGATTGGATTAGCATTCAGTAGACCAAGTACTGTGATTGGATTAGTGTCCAATAGACCAAGCACTGTGTTTGGACAATTGTTCACTAGACCAAGTACTGGGCAGTTTTCACTCAAAACCTGGAAAACATTGATTTGTAGCATTTATGCCTAATAGGGGTGAAAGGGGTATCATGGCAGAGTGGTTTAGGTCGCTTAATTCGAATCAGATGCCCATTACTGCTGTAGGTTCAAAACTTGGCTTAAAAAGTTTTCAGGATTATTAGCTTGTCTGATTTTTAGCTCACCAGAGCACGAAGTGCTCAAAGGTGAGCTTTTGTGATCGCCCTGTGTCTGTCGTCCGTCTGTCGTCGTCAACAATTTGACTGTTAACACTCTAGAGGTCACAATTTTGGTCCAATCTTAATGAAACTTGGTCAGAATGTTACTCTCAATAAAATCTTGGATAAGTTCGATATTGGGTCATCTGGGGTCAAAAACTAGGTCACCAGGTCAAATCAAAGGAAAAGCTTGTTAAGACTCTAGAGGTCACAATTTTGGCCCAATCTTAATGAAATTTGGTCAGAATGTTACCCTCAATAAAATCTTGGATGAATTCGATATTGGGTCAGCTGGGGTCAAAAACTAGGTCACCAGGTCAAGTCAAAGGAAAAGCTTGTTAATACTCTAGAGGTCATAATTTTGGCCCAATGTTAATGAAACTTGGTCAGAATGTTACCCTAAATAAAATCTTGGATGAATTCGATATTGGGTCATCTTGGGTCAAAAAGTAGGTCACTAGGTCAAATCAAAGGAAAAGCTTGTTAACACTCTAGAGGTCACAATTTTGCCCCAATCTTAATGAAACTTGGTCAGAATGTTACCCTCAGTAAAATCTTGGACAGGTTTGATTTTGGGTCATCTGGGGTTAAAAACTAGGTCACCAGGTCAAATCAAAGGAAAAGCTTGTTAACACTGTAGAGGCCACATTTATCACTGTATCTTCATGAAACATGGTCAGAATGTTATGATCTCAAGGTCCAGTTTGAATCTGGGTCATGTAGGACCAAAAACTATGTCACCAGGTCAAATCAAAGGAAAAGCTAGTTAACACTGTAGAGGCCACATTTATGACCATATCTTAATGAAACTTGGCCAGAATGTTAATCTTGATGATCTATAGGTCACATTCAAATCTAGGTCAGGTGGGGAAAAAACTAGATCAGGTGGGGAAAAAAGTAGGTTACTAGGTCAAATCAAAGGAAAAGCTTGTTAACACTCTAGAGGCCACATTTATGACTTTTTCTTTATGAAACTTGGTCAGAATGTTAATCTTGATGATCTTTAGGTAGGTTCAAATCCGGGTCATGTGGGGTCAAGAACTAGGTCACCGGGTCAAATCAAAGGAAAAGCTTGTTAACACTCTTAATGAAACTTAGTCAGAATGTTAATCTTAATGATCTTTAGGTCAAGAGGTCAGGTGAGTGATACAGGGCCTTCATGGCCCTCTTGTTTAAAAAAATCTACAAGGTATTGTCATCAATTGATCATCGGCGTCGGTGTCTTCGTTGGTTAAATTTTTTGTTTAGGTTCACCTTTTCTCAAAAAACTATAAGAGCTACAGCTTTGAAACTTTGCACACTTGTTAACCATTGTTAGGGGACTATGTAGGCCAAGAACTATAACTCTAATTTGCATTTTGTCAGAATTACGACCCTTTTTGTACTTAGAAAATTTGAGTTTCTTGGTTAAAATTTTTGTTTAGGTCACCTTTTCTCAAAAACTATAAGAGCTAAAGCTTTGAAACTTTGCACACTTGTTTAACACCATAAGGGGACTATGTAGACCAAGACCCATAACTCTTGATATGCATTTTATCAAAATTATGGCCCTTTTTGTACTTAGAAAATATGAACTATAACTCTTTTCTTACATATTGTCCAGCACTTGCAGATGAGCATTGGCATCTGTAGGCCATGCTCTTGTTTCAGATGAGAAAGCCATCCATGTGGCTGATAGAAGGTGGGTGGTTCTACCCAGGTACCTAATATAATGCCAGATGGGGCACCTTGGGTCTTCCGGTAACCATCAAAAGCTGGAAAGGCACTATACTACATAACTTGTTTTGGTGTGATTTTAATCCCATCAAATCTTAGGCTGAAATCCTCTTGATGAGATGTTAAGCTTTTTGTTTTTAGCTTACCTGATTTTTTGAAGAAAAAAATGATGAGTTATTGTCATCACTTGATCGGTGTCGGCGTCAGCGTTGCCTGGTTAAGTTTTATGTTTAGGTCAGCTTTTCTCCTGAACTATCAACGATATTGCTTTGAAACTTGGAACACTTGTTCACCATCAATAGCTGACCATGTACAGCAAGAAACTTAACTCCATCCTGCTTTTTGCAAGAATTATGGCCCCTTTTGGACTTAGAAAATATCAGATTTCTTGGTTAAGTTTTATGTTTAGGTCAACTTTTCTCCTAAACTATCAAAGCTATTGCTTTGAAACTTGCAACACTTGTTCACCATCATAAGTTGACCCTGTACATCAAGAAACGTAACTCCATCCTGCTTTTTTCAAGAATTTTTGCCCCTTTTGGACTTAGAAAATCAGATTTCTTAGTTAAGTTTTATGTTTAGGTCAGCTTTTCTCATAAACTATCAAAGCTATTTCTTTAAAACTTGCAACACTTGTTCACCATCATAAGCTGACCATGTACAACAAGAAACATAACTCTGTCTTGCTTTTTGCAAGAATTATGGCCCCTTTTGGACTTAGAAAATATCAGATTTATTGGTTAAGTTTTATGTTTAGTTCAACTTTTCTCCTAAACTATTCAAGCTATTGCTTTGAAATTTGCAACAGTTGTTCACCATCATAAGCTGACTCTGTACATCAAGAGACATAACTCAATCCTGCTTTTTGCAAGAATTATGGCCCTTTTTGGACTTAGAAAATCATGGGTAGGACAATTTTTCTGTTATACAAAAAAAAATCAGATGAGCGTCAGCACCCGCAAGGCGGTGCTCTTGTTTTTGAATACTGTAGTATTCTTTACAGTCAATTTCCTGGATATATCATAAACAATTCAACAAAAGCATGATTTTGCTATAGGATATAGTTAAGATACAGACTGCAGTAATCTCTAACTATAAATGATTCAACCATACATAATACAAACTAGTATGTGCTACATCTCTATATGATAAACTGTTCTTTATACAGATAAAACATTCCTCGGTTATAAGGAACTAAGTTTGCTATGATTATTATTATTATCTGAGCTTTACTGTACATCTTTTCTGTCTCAAAAATCTCCATATGTCTCTATTTTTTAGTCACATAGTGTCTAAATTCTTTGTCTTGCTACCAATAATCCAATATCTGATGTTAATACATGTTTTGATGTTGCCTGATACATGTGTTATGTTATATACAGCTTGTGACCTAATTATCTCTTCCACATGTGTTTTTGGAGACATATTGATTTAGTGGTGTCCGTCTGCCTGTCACAAAGTCTGTCCGTGCAACTCCCCTGACACTATGAAGCAGATTTTCACCAAACTTCACAAAAATGATCATTGCCAAGCCTTGTTGGTTATATCTTTGGAATTTCCAAGTTTACTTAATTGTTTTTCATGAGAGATATGGCCCTTGATTTATCAAATTCTGTGACATTTTGGCCACTTCTCTAACATTATTGGGCTGATTTCTACCAAACCTTAAGGGAGTGATCTGTGCCAACCCTAGTTGTGTATATCATTGGAAAATAACATTTCAGTGATTTCACTGAAGTAATTTCCTTTAATTTGTAGCATTTAACAATGTCTACATGTTTTCAGCAAAGTTATGGCTCTTGATTTTTCATGTTTTTCTTGTCCGAGCAACAATTCCACTACCACCTGGAGGAACTACGTCAAACTTCATAAATGTAAAAGTGATAATTGCCAAGCCTAGTTTTATGTATATCATCAGCATGTTGTGGTTCATTGATTTTCAGCGGAGAAATGGCCCTTGGTTTGTTGTATTTTATTATGTTTACACTACTTGACATATACCATTGGGCTTAATTTCATCAAACCTCATGAGTGATCAGTGTGAAGCAACGTTGTGCATAATCATCAGCATGTTCTGGTTAGATGATTTTCAGCAGAGTTATAGCCCTTCAGTTGTAAAATTCTATGATGTCTGGGCTACTTTTCCTATACCACTGATTGGAATTCCATCAGACTTCGCAGAAGTGATCAGTGCCAAGTGGCGGGAGACACATTTTTCGTGAAAACAATCTCTAGTATGTTGAAATAATTGAGAGGAAGGTACAGTGATGCAGATCAGACTGCTGATAGGGAGATTGCTGGTTTGAATCCAGGTGAATTGGACTGTTGTCTCCGCAGTCAGTTATAAATGGAAGAAGTCATCTAGTGTAAACATTATGTTGTGAAAGCTCTACAACCAACAAATAATGAATAGGTTCAAACTAAACTATTTGAACTATATATTTTCCCTTATTTTATTATAAGCCCATTTTCAAAAACAAAGTCTAAAAATTTTGTTATGATGTTGTCAGTTCTTCAACACCTTTTTTCTGGACCCAAAGTCAGAATGTATAAGGGTTCCAACTTTCAAACTTTAAATAATGACCTTATGGTATTGGGGATAAATATGTTGACAGCATTCCTCCACCATCAAAGCAGGAAAGTCGCCATATGACCTATGATTGTGTCAGTGCGACATTAAACCCAACAAAAACGAAACAAAAACAAAAAGTAGACTTAACACAGTGACTACTGGGGGAAGATCACTACTGGTTTAGGGGACAGTGGCACACAGTTTTGTGTCACAGGGACCCCCAAAAACCACCCAACTCAACCCCAAAAAACTATTTTTAAGAGTAAAATTCAGCCAGTTTTACTGAATATTGTGTTCAGGTTTGTTTGTACTGTTTTTTAACAGGATGTATCAGGTTGTTGATAAAATCTCCCTTACATACTACTGTGTGTATACCTTTAAATATCTTTCCTTCCTGTTTCTTTCTCTAACACTCTTTTTCCATAAATGACAAAAAATATTTGAGGATATCAAGGTTTAACAAATGAATTTTGCATGTAATATCTATGAAAATTTGAGTTTTCTTTTCTTTGCATAAAGTGTTTTAGGAGCTGTACATTTGCAAGCTAATTTCACCAAGATCAATTCCTGCACAATGTGGACAGATGTAAATGCAGACCAAAGTAGACACTGGTTATGTTTTGTCCTAACCCAGATTTCCTAGTTGTGTGGCCACTCTTAAAACCTTCCCCTTTTAACCAAGATTTTGTTGAATTGTTATCTAACGATTGCTATATGTTGCAGGAAGCAGGATTCTCAAGAGGAAAAGAAAAGGCAAGAAAGGTTGGCATGGCAGCAGACTACAGAGCTCTAGTTCTATGGTAATGATATATTTTTATCCCCACCAAAAGGCAGAGGGATATGATTTTGGCATTGTCTCATGTCCATTTGTCCATCTGTCCTTCTGTCCAAAGCCCTATCTTAGACATATTTTTTTGCATTTAAATAAACCATGGTACTGGTAGTAATCTTAACTGCTGTTGGGAAGTTTCAGTCAGATTGCTTTAGGAAGACAAGATTTATTTACCCTTTGTACTTACATATACATATATATATAGAAATTTTGAGTTTCCTGTGTTTTTATTCCATTTTCTGTCAGCCAAGAGCTATACCTAAGACATGGTTCAGACTGTTTCATTAAAACATGGTGGAATGTTAAACTTGGTAGTTCAGTATCTTGTACATAGACTAAGGTTCATTTGCAATTTGATTTCCTCGGGTCAAGGTTATTGTTGCGCATGTTACTTAAAATATGAAAGATGTTTACTGAATCAGTTGTATTTACTAGCAATATGCAAGTCAGGAATGAGATATTGGGACCAAACTGACATTTCTTTTTTTATCCCCCGCCACGAGTGGTAGGGGATTATAGGAATGGTCTCTATCCTTCCGTCTGTCCGTAACACTTAGGTGTCGGCTCCATATCTCCTAAACACCTTGAAGGATTTTCATGAAACTTGGGTCAAATGATCACCTCATCAGGATGATGTGCAGAACTCATGAGTCAGCCATGTCAGCTCAAGGTCAAGGTCACAACTCAAGATCAAAGGTTTTAGCCTTCCATTTTGTGTTCGCTCTGTATCTCCTAAACCCCTTGAAAGAATTTTATAAATCTTGGGTCAAATGATCACCTTATCAAGATGATGTGCAGAATTCGTGATTCAGCCATGCCGGCTCAAGTTCAAGGTCACAACTTAGGGTTAGAGGTTTGAGCCTTCCATTTTATGTCTGCTCTGTATCTCCAAAACCCCTTGAAGGATTTTCATGAAACTTGGTTCAAATGATCACCTCATAAGACGATGTGCAGAACTCATGAGTCAGCCATGTTGGCTCAAGGTCAAGGTCACAACTCAGGGTCAAAGGTTTGAGCCTTCCATTTTGTGTCCGCACTGTATCTCCTAATCCCCTTGAAGAATTCATATGTAACCTGGGTCAAATGATCACCTCATCAAGACGATGTGCAGAACTCATGAGTCAGCCATGCCAGCTCAAGGTCAAGGTCACAAAGGTTTGAGCCTTCCATTTTGTGTCCACTCTGTATCTCCTAAACCCCTTGAAGGATTTTCATGAAACTTGGGTCAAATGATCACCTCATCAAGAACTCATGATTCAGCTATGTCAACTCAAGGTTAAGGTCACAACTCAAGGTCAAAGGTTTGAGATCTGTATCTCCTAAACCCCTTGAAGGATTTTCATGAAACTTGTGTCAAATGATCACATCATCAAGATGATGTGCAGAATTCATGAGTCATTCATGTCAGTTCAAGGTCAAGGTCACAGCTCAAGGTCAAAGGTTTACCCTTTCATTATCCATAACAGTAACGTTGGATTTAGCTGTCTTTCAGACTGCCTTGTGAATATATGTGTTAGCAAGCAATATGAATTGGCTGAATGTGCTTGTTTATACATTTGTATTGAAGTGTCTGATAATTTGGGATGTCGTGATACGGATTGCTTTATGTTGCATTTTACCTACTTGTAAAATGTATTGCATCATGTATCACATTATGTTGCAACAATCTGTATTTATATTTGAAACATTTTCCACCCTGTTTGTGTTTTAAAATATTTGTTGAACTGTAATACTAGTAAATAACAAGGAAAACAAGAAAATAAATTTCAAGAAAACAAAAACTGAACAAAAAGTATAAAAGCTCTAAGTATACTCTTCAGGAATACATGGCATGTGTTCATACAAGTTTATACTATACTAGAGGCTACTTATACAACAACAAAATGTTTTAAGAGGTCTTTCTTAACCAGAAAATAATGTGTATGGGTGACTTTAATGTTTTGTTCATAGGAGATAACTTCTGAGGCTATTAACATTTTATGCGATTATGTCCCTTTCCATTCGGATAAAGTCAGGATGAAGATAATTAGCTAAGAGGAAATTTGCTGGGATATTAAAAATGTTTTAAAAAATAGAAGTTATCCAGCCGGCTTACAGTAGGTCTGTGGTTCTACCCAGGTGTCAGCTTGTGATGAAATAATGCACAAAGGAAGACCTGGGGTCTTCCTGCACTGTCAAAGCTGGAAAGTCGCCATATGACCTATAATTGTGTCAGAGTGATGTTAAACCCTACAAAAATAAAGATAAAATTTAAAAACAATTGAAAATAGATTATCTATTAGATAGCCTGACTAGGGTGGCTTTAGTATTGAAAAGTTTACTGAGGGTTGGTGACTGAGGTATCTCGAATTGCACTTTGACTCAGTGTTAAATTCTTACTGTTGTTTAGGGTGTGGCTGATGTCGACATGGAGGATCAGAGCAGCTCACTGAGCCAAGAAGACACACCCTCCCCATCAACATCCCCGGACCATAACTTACAGACTCCGCCTCCTGAGCTACAGATAGAGGGAGAGTACATACAGCCTCTCACTAGTCCTACAAAATGGAATGTAAGTTATTTTATATAACGTTCAATTCTATTTTCAGAAAATGACGACTAATATTTATACTAAATTATAGTAAAAATGTTCTATAATTCCTCCAAATGCATAATTCATTCTTTATAAAGTGAAATAAGCAGAGATGATCATCATGCTAATCAGATGTTGTGGAGAACATGCAGCAACTAGAAACTAATTTATTGTAATTTTGTTATCCAACGCAAATCAGATTCTACATATGTATTTTACTAATAAATGTTACTTGTATTATCATAACAACTGAAGTTCAACACAATTCTGGTACCATCAGAATTTAGAGGAGGTTCATGATGAAATGAAAAATACCCAGTTATACATTATTTTAACTTTTTTCAGTAAAACATTTTCAAACTGTCTCTATCAAACTTATGATAATATTTTTGTGATATAAATAATTTGTTTTGTACAACGTAACCAAATCACACTGCTTTTGTTCTGTGCTTGAAGTCACGTCTATTTATGCATTATTTGACTTACTTTAAAGCATTGTAATGCTTGAAACAACAAATACGACAAATTCAAATATTCACATTTGAAAGTAAATGAATGTTCTTCATAAATATTTAGTTATCATAATTTTGATTTTTTTTTTCTCATTAATCAGGTTTTGTCATTTAACGGCTCAAATTTATTGTTTTATACCTATGCCAGAGTAATTGAGTCTTTGATAGAAAAATAAAATTTAAGAAATACCTCCAGTGAAAATCAAGTTAGTGTTAAGCTATCAGTGAACACAAAGTAGGTGTAAATGATAGTTCTTAAAGTTTCATACAGATCCATTACTTGATCAACCATCGTTAACTGTTTTCGGGTACATGTACGTTGTAATATTGTTTAAGACTATTTAACCTTCTGATTATTGTGAAAACAATTAAGTAGAGTGGCTTTCTTGAGCTAACAGCCTTCTTTTGCGTACTTATAACCTGTTTTATTTGTTGTAGGTGATGGAGGTTTATGAGTTTATAAAGAATCTCCCTGGTTGTGGCATGTACGCTGATGAGTTTCGGTCTCAGGAGATTGATGGACAGGCATTACTCTTATTAAAAGAGGACCATCTTATGACAACAATGAACATGAAGCTTGGACCTGCGCTGAAGATATGTGCTAGAATTAATGCAATTAAAGAGGAAACTGGTTGAAAATATTTGCCAGATTTGCTTCTGTGTAAAAAGGAAACTGGCTGAAGTTATTTGCCAGAATTAATTCCCTATAAAAGGGAAGCTGGCTGAATATATATGCCTGAAATGATTTCCTTTAAAAAGGGAAACTGGCTTAAATTATGTACCAGAGTTAATGCAGTTAAAAAAGGAAACTGGCTGTACATTTTATGCCCAAAGTAAAACAGTCCAATAGGAAACTGGCTGTAAATATGTGCCAAAGTGGGATGTAGATAGATCATAGGGCAACTTGCTGGAAACTTAAGCTGGAAGTAATGCAGATAAATAGGAAACTGGATTTTTACCAGCGTTAATTGCATTAAAGGAGGAAACTGGTTGAAAGAAATCGAGCTTCAAATCCCAGTGTAAATATAACCTGTAATATTTGCTACTGATACAAGAAATATCTGATCAGACAAATCTTCAACATGAAAACAAGAATATTATGTTTTGAAACATATATTGTAATAAGAAAGATAGTCGGTGAGAAAAGGCATTCTGGTGAAGTTAAGAGAGTTTCCGATTAAAAGAGATGGTAAAATGATATTTATTTTTTGTAACATAGGAGGTTCAGATCTGTTGAAAAAAGGCAAGAGTTAAGACGTTTTAATAAATATAGAATGTTCTTATATAAAAAAAGATTTCTTTTTCAAACAAGTGATATTCTCTTCTGTGTGTCTGTCTGTCCATCATTTGGTCAGTCTTTCCATCCACATTTTCATGTCCAGTCCATAACTCTTTCAGACATCAAGGGATCTTATTACTTGGTACAAATTTTCCTCATAACAAGAAAATGCTCAAACCAGTAGCTCAGAGGTCAAGGTCTTACCTGGAGGTAAAAAAGTTACCAGGTTTTTCTCCTGTCCACTCTTTAACAAGATCAACCATCAATAAGGAAATTTAATATTATTTGGCACAAATGTTTCTCTTAATGAATTGATATGTCATTTGCAACTACAAGACCCCTAGCACAGAGGTCAAGGTCAAAGGATAAAAGGATCTTTTTTGTGTCTGCTCCATACCTCCATCATCCAGAGATTTTAATATTACTTGGCACAAATGCTCCCCATAACAAGGGGAATGTCTCGAACAAGACCCAGACCCCTTGCTCAAAGTTTAAAGTCTCACTTGGAAGACAAGAAATTTAAGTCATTTCCTTGTCCAGTCTCTGTAAAGACTAGTATGAATTCTAGTGTTAAAAGTTATCAGATAATTCCTATTTTAGGTAATTGTGTAAAACATGAACCAAGCTGAAACATTTATTTATTTGAAATTGTCATTTTTTGTTGTAGGAGGCATTTTGTTAATTAATGTGCGATTAAATGCATGTTTGTTATTGCAGTCATTTAGCCTAAAACTTGTTTGCCTGAAATAGGTCATCAGAGACTTAACTTATTTCGTATAGAACCTTATTTGCACTTTTTCACTGCTAGAATGCATTGTTTATATTCTGTGGATGCAACTTTTTTCAGATCATACTAAAAGTAGGGATTCATTGTGCTGGGAAGAGCAAAATATGCATCTTTCTTTAGAGTGTCAGACCACCACTGTCTGGTAGGTTACTAGGCACTATTCAACTCTGTATTTCCTTTCTGTTTTTTTTTTTTGTCAGTAATGAGCTTTCGTGAAAAGCAGAAGAAGGAAAAAGTGGTGTTCTATAAAGATGCACAAATAAGACCTTAAGTTGTCACTTTTTATATGAAACAAAGAAGGGTTTAAATTAGTGATCTGTAGCCTGAAAGAAGTCATCAGAAGCATAGGGGGAAGTACCTACCAAAATTATTCTCATTTTTTAAACATTTCAGAGGAATGTAACTATTTACTTGTAACACCAATTTCAACTGTTTTGTGATTCTTTTGTTGTTGCTATGTTAGGCATGTTATTATCACCCACCATGCATCACACAGCAGGAGGGTAAATTTAACACTTCATGTGTCATTATTTGACCATGAGTCTGTTTGTCTGAAATATTGTGGTAAATTACAACTCCTGTTTTAAATGAAATACTGTGGATACTCGGCAAAGTCAAAAGAAAATGACTAATAATATTTTATGTTACATATATTTATTGAATTCTATTTTTCAAAAAAAGTTCCATGTTATAGCAAAATGTATTATTTTTGTTACATTTGTTTTACTTGTGTGCTGAAATTTGAATTACCAATACTTCGATTGCATGGCATGAATGAAATACAAATGTACTGTCATCTTTAAAAATTGAATTGATGTATGTTTGTAACTGTTTATTGAAATACATGTTGGCCAGTGCTTCTTCAGAATGGAAAATATTTTTTATCATGAAGGTCTTTGGTTACTGTAAATCGGAATTATTTGCAAGGTCTTATTTTTCAGCTCATTGAGCACAAAGTGTCAAGATGAACTATTGGGATTACCCTGTTTCATTGGCAATGGTGGCATAATGAACAGTTAAGAGACTGCAGGTTGAACCAAGTCTGAATGAAACTAGGTTACAATGTTTAACCTCAATAAAGTCTTGGTCAAATTTTAAATTTTAAAACCTAGGTCAAATGATAGAAAAGCTTTTTAACAAACCAAGAAGCTACATTCTCTTCCAGGTCTTCATAATAGTTCACCAGAGACTTTTCTTTAATCTGTGTCAAGTTAAAGATTTGGTGAACACCCCTTTGAATATTAAGTGGTACTTACCAAACTGAATGATGGACCAGTTCATTTTAGAAATTTAGCAGGGTAAAGGTTAAGATTCAAAAAGATCCTGCTACTACCCATAGAGACCTTTGAATTGATGTATAGTTCATATCTTGATCTTGCAAAGTAAAAGTGCAATTTATGAAAAACTGTGTAGCCGTATTACAGTTTTAAATCAGACAGTAGATCGGCAATATAAAAAAATAGGTCATAGATTAACCTTGTTCACACTGTAGAAGCCACATTTTCTATATGATCTACATTAAACCATGTCAGAAAGATTAATAAAATCTAGGTTAAATTCAAAAGTAGGAAAATTTCGGTCAGATATGCGATACAGGACCTTTATGGTCCTCGAATTTAGCAGCTTTTATTTTGCATGAAAGTTAGTCATTGCGAGAACATAATTATACTCGATTACTTTTAATGGAGAAATTAACGACATACAAGATGATTTAGCATAATAAAACTGATTCCAAATGCCAGGAAATTTTAGTCACCTGAAAGTAACTGCTATTACAAGATTTTTCATTATGAGAATGTTCTATTAATGTGCCATGAGGAAGCATGCTTTTCCATCCATAATCATGAGCTCCTGTTTTACACAATGTATATTTTACTGTACATATTTTTACACAGATCTCATTACATCATGTTGTGCTTACAGCTTATACAGCATTAATCGAATGGAAAAAAAAAACATATTAAAGCATTAAAATAGTATATTTTGAAAGTTTTGGACTTTATATATCTTGGGAAGTATATATTCCACACTGTTTTGCTCATACGGTCATTTCATTAGTAGGATGTTTGGCTGATAGACAAGATGGTTTCTGGGTAATATCCTCAGAACCTTTTGACAGTGTCATCATTGATAGTGCCTGTGGATTTACCATGTTGATTTTGGGGGTTAACATTTAAGTAAACGTGACAAGAAGTTAAATGATTGACCAGTTCATTTAAGAAATTTAGCAGGGTAAAGGTTAAAAAGACATAGGCATCAAAGACCACATGGCTGTCAACATATGATACCCTTTGATTTTAGGAGTTAGTAAATGAAAACAAGGTTATGCGTGCACTTCATTGTAAAATATGTGTAGCTTCTAAATGAAGACTTTGGAGCAATTTTGCCAACAGAACTGGAGAATGAAATTTCCACTGGACATAATCCATTTGCACAATTTCACCCTCCGATTTTGGTAAAAAAAACCGTTAAAATTAGAGATGTGTAAAAAATGTGTTCTAAAGTGGAAATTTTTAAACAGTATGAAAGGATATTTTTGAAAAAAAGAAGCATTTTATCCGCCTTCACCAAATGTAAAAGGAAAGGATTTAATTTTAGGGGTGGGGTGGGGGTATTTTGTCCGCATTCCAGCCGTCAGATGAGATAGGAAACTGGATAAAGTGATTCCTCAATTGGTGCCAACCCAAATCTGTAAATATGATCAACCATCTATCTGTTGGAGGTTTCTTGAAGTTCAAGGTCACACTGACCCATTCTCAATCTGATTTTCAATATCTGGATAATACTGTGTCCTGCGTATTACTAACACAATTATGCAGTCATGGTAGCAAGATGTTGAAAAACCGCGACGTGTCAGACTTCATTGTTGAAAAGTTGAAATTACAGTAATACAATGATGAAAATGTGCGAAATAATTTCGAGTTTTCCACCATTGTAGATCAGTTATTTCAAGTGTTTTTTTTTTGTTTTGTTTTTTGTCATCGTGGTTTCAGGTTTTCACAATCGTGATTTTTAATCCCCCGCCACCAGTGGTGGGGGTTATAGGAATGGTCTCCGTCCTTCTGTCCGTCTGTCCGTAATACTCCGTGTCCGCTCCATATCTACTAAACCCCTTGAAGGATTTTCATGAAACTTGGGTCAAATGATCACCTCATCAAGACATGTGCAGAACCCATTAGTCAGCCATCAAGGTCAAGGTCACAACTTAGGGTCAAAGGTTTGAGCCTTCCATTTTGTGTCCGCTCTATATCTCCTAAACCCCTTGAAGGATTTTCATCAAACTTGGGTCAAATGATCACCTTATCAAGGCAATGTGCAGAACTTATGAGTCAGCCATGCCGGCTCAAGGTCAAGGTCACAGCTGAAGGTCAAAGGTTTGAGCCTTCCATTTTGTGTCTGCTCTGTATCTCCTAATTCCCTTGAAGGATTCATTTGAAACTTGGGTCAAATGATCACCTCATCAAGGCGATGTGCATAACTCATGAGTCATCCATGCTGGCTCAAGGTCAAGGTCACAACTCAAGATCAAAGGTCTGAGCCTTCCATTTTATGTCCACTCTGAATCTCTTCAACCCCTTGAAGGAATTTTATAAAACTTGGGTCAAATGATCACCTCATCAAAACGATTTGCAGAAGTTATGAGTCAGCCATGCCAGCTCAAGGTCAAGGTCATAACTTAGGGTCAAAGGTTTGGGCCTTCCATTTTGTGTCCACTCTGTATCTCCTAAACGCCTTGAAGGATTTTTATTAAACTCGGGTCAAATGATCACTTCATCAAGAACTCAAGAGTCAGCCATGTCAACTCAAGGTCAAGGTCACAACTCAATGTCAAAGGTTTGAGCTCTGTATCTCCTAAACCCCTTGAAGGATTTTTATGAAACTTGGGTCAAATGATCACCTCATCAAGACGTTGTGCAGAATTCATGAGTCAGCCATGTCAGTTCAAGGCCAAGGTCACAGCTAAAGGTCAAAGGTTTACCCTTTCACTATCCATAGCAGTGGCGGCGGATTTAGCTGTCTTTCAGACTGCCTTGTCCACTTTACACCATGCTACTTGCGTAATGTTGACTTTTTAACATTAATAAGAAATGGCGATGGCACTGACCCTATTGATGGTCAATGCCACATCAGCGTATAACTTTAAAATAGTTTCTGACCAATAACTTGAGATGGCTTTGGCTTGCAGGTGCTAAACATGATAATGCTTGTTAGCGTGTACTTGTCAAAGGTCAAGGTAACTCTGAACATTGCTTTTGAAAATGATTAGAAAAAGAATAACTTAATATAGGTAAGAGTATAGCCTTTTCTGAGTAGGTGTTTGAGTTCATGAAGTCAAGCTTACAATGACCAAATATCAGGAAAATACCCTCCGACTGCTGACAAGGACATTAAGTGCTATAAAAGCGACTGCTTACTGCATATTGTCAGTGAAATGTTACCAAGCGCCTGTACCCTGGAAGCATTACTAGTTTATTTTGGAACCTAATCCACTTCGTAAACATTTTGTATGTTTTCTCAGATTTTAAGCGATTAATTAAGAAATACAGTCTATAAGAAGAGATCCGTATAAAACTTCAAACGCAACCAAGCAAAACAGAGGACTCGGTTTGATTGAGTCTGTTTATGAGATGTAATGAAATGGGCAGTAGATCTCATGCCCCCTAGCAACGCCGTAAATAGAACTCTGTTATTCAGAAATATTGAACGATCCAGAAAATATTACAACACAATCCCAGTAGGGGAGACTTTGTAACCTCCGGCATTTAAAGACTGCTGTAGCGATAATAAAATCTATAAGACGTGCCTTTTGAAGCATAGAAGGCAATCAAGCAAAATGAAAGCAGACCGAGTCTGTTTCACAGAGGTAATGAAATGTACAGTTCTTCTCACGCCCCCTAGCACAGTTTAAGCGGAACTATGTTATCCAGATACATTTGACTCCATGATCCATATATGGGGAGACATTAAATATGACCGACACAAGGGGCTTAAACTGTTATTGTGATCTTAAATAATATCTATGCGACCCGTTGCAAGCGTAAAATTCATCCAAGCAAAGGCAAACTCTGTTTGGTATAGTGTGTTCATAAGAGGTAACGAAATGTGCATCATCCCTCTCGCTCCATAGCACCTCTTTATTCGGAAGCTTTGAATGGACTTCATAATCCCTAAAGATCAGAAAATATTACAACACTGAGTCAAAGTACAGGCCGCCACATGGCACATGGATACTGCACCACGTTGTGATATACATATGTGTGGATGATAACACAAAAAGATCCTTTGGAAGCATAAAACGCAACCAGACGAAATAATAGCAGATTCTGTTTGACTGAGCCGGTTCACGAGAAACAAAATTTAACAGCAGGAGTCAAATTACGGTTAACTTTTTACGGAGTTCTTGCGGGGGAGTGGGGTGGGGGTAGGGGAATAAAAAGCTATTTTGTGAAAGTGGTCTTATCTTTGCATATATTTGATTTCTTGCAAAATACCCATATAATAAAAATGTGTCGGAAAAAAATAAATCGAGACGCTGTTAAGACCTTCAAACAAAATCACCATCAACATGGAATTTTTAAAAAAAATTAATACTGGTTTTCATTTATTTTCTCAATATAAACTTATCATTTTTATCAGACATTTTAAACGACGGTTAAATGAGTATCTGATTTATTTGCGAAACAGTTTTTATACTGCGCTCAGTTCAAACAAATATCTGGTTGAGATATGGCAAGTGATCATTCCATCGGTACTTGCGTATTACAAGCAAAAAAATAAAATGTTCTACAGATAATGCTAGACTTACAGGCATGAAACTGGGATGATTGCTCATCTTATACAAACCCTATTGTGATGACGGTCAAGGCCACATCAGTGAATAGCTTTAAAATAGTTTCTGATCAATAACTTCAGATGGCTTTGGCTTGCAGGTGCTAAACATGATAATGCTTGTTAGCGTATGCTTGTCAAAGGTCAAGGTAACTCTGAACATCGCCTTTGAAAATGATTAGAAAAAGAATAACTTAATACAGGTAAGAATCGCCTTTGAAAATGATTAGAAAAAGAATAACTTAATATAGGTAAGAGTATAGCCTTTTCTGAGTAGGTGTTTGAGTTCACGAAGTCTAGCTTACACTGACCAAATATCAGGAAAATACCCTCCGACTGCTGATATGAGAATACTAATAGATGTAGACGTTAAATACTATAAGAGCGACTTTATCATGCATCTGTACCCTGGAAGCATTACTAGTTTATTTTAAAACCTAATCCACTTCGTAAACATTTTGTATGTTTTCTCAGGTTTTAAGCGACTAATTAGGAAATACAATCTATAAGAAGATCCGTATAAAACGTACAACGCAGTCAAGCAAAATAGCAGACTCGGCTTGATTGAGTCTCTTTACGAGATATAATAGAATGGGCACAGATCTCACACCCCTAGCACCGCCGTAAATAGAACTCTGTTATTCAGAAATATTGAACGATCCAGAAAATATTACAACACAATCCCAGTAGGGGAGACTTTGTAACTTCCGGCATTTAAAGACTGCTGTAGCGATAATAAAATCTATAAGATGTGCCTTTTGAAGCATAGAAGGCATTCAAGCAAAGTAACAGCCAACCGATTCTGACAGAGGTAATGAAATGTACAGTACTTCTCACGCCCCCTAGCACAGTTTAAGCGGAACTATGTTATCCAGATACCTTTGACTCCATGATCCATATATGGGGAGACGTTAAATGTGACCGACACAATGGGCTAAAACTATTGTTGTGATCTTAAATAATATCTACGAGATCCTTTACAAGCGTAAAATGCATCCAAGCAAAAGCAGACTGTTTGATTTAGTGTGTTCATAAGAGGTAACGAAATGTGCATCATCCTCCCGGTCCATAGCACCTCTATCATTCGGAAACTGAATGGACTTCATGATCCCTAAAGATCAGAAAATATTACAACACTGAGTCAAAATAAAGGCCGCCACATGGCACATGAATACTGTACCATGTTGTGATATACATATATGTGGTTGATAACACAAAAAGATCCTTTGGAAGCATAAAACGCAACCAGACGAAATAATAGCAGATTCTGTTTGACTGAGTCGGTACACGAGAAACAAAATGTAACAGCAGGAGACAAATTACGGTAAACTTTTCACGGAGTTCTTGGGACAAAATAAAAAACTATTTTGTGAAAGTGGTCTTATCTTTGCACATATTTGATTTCTTGCAAAATATCCATGTAATAAACAAAGAGAATTTCTCAAAAGAAATAAATCGAGACGCTTTTAAGACCTTCAAACAAAATCACCACCAACATGGATTTTTTTGCAAATTTTTAATACTGGTTTTCATTTATTTTCTCAATATAAACTTATCATTTTTATCAGACATTTTAAACGAAGATTAAATGAGTATCTTATTTGCGAAACAGTTTTTATACTGCGTTAAGTTCAAACAAATATTTGGTTGAAATTTGGAAAGTGACCATTTCATCGTTGCTTGCGTATTACAAGCAAAAAAGAAGTTCTACAGGTAATGCTAGACTTACAGGCCTGAAACTGGGATGATTGCTCATCTTATACAAAGCCTATCGTGATGACGGTCAAGGCCACATCAGTGAATAGCTTTAAAATAGTTTCTGATCAATAACTTGTGATGGCTTTGGCTTGCAGGTGCTAAACATGATAATGCTTGTTAGCGCATGCTTGTCAAAGGTCAAGGTAACTCTGAACATCGCCTTTGAAAATGATTAGAAAAAGAATAACTTGCTCAATGCATGTAGGTGTTCGGGTTCATGAAGCCAAGCTTACACTGACCAAATATCAGGAGAATACCCGCCGACTGCTGACATGAGAATACTAATAGATGTAGACATTAAATACTATAAGAACGATCGTTTACTGCATATTGTCAGTGAAATTTTACCAAGCATCTGTACCCTGGAAGTATTACTAGTTTATTTTGGAACCTAATCCACTTCGTAAACATCTTCTATGTTTTCTCAGGTTTTAAGCAACTAATAAAGACTTAAAATCTACAAGAACGTAAAACGCAACCAAACGAAGTAGTAGACCCGGTTCGATTGAGTCTGTTTATGAGACACATTGAAATGGGCAGCAGATCTCTCGCCCCTAGCAATAGTGTAACTGTTATTTAGAAATATTAAACGATCCAGAAAATGCTACTGTCAACACAATCCCAGTAGGATAGATTTTTATACTACCGTCATTTAAAGACTGCTGTTGTGATAATTATTAAATCATATAAGACAAAACCTTTGGAGTATAGAAGGTAACCAAACACAATTTAGGAGAAGTAATGAAATGGGCACCACTTTTCACACTCCCTAGCACCGGCTGAAGCCATCATGGATTTTTTTTACAAAATTTTGATACTTGGTTTCATTTATTTTCACAATGTGAGTTTACCCTTAAATGAAAGATCTTACAAGTACAATGTATCTGATTATTTGCGAAACTGTGTCTCTAAGATTTTATATTGCGTCAAGTTCAAACAAATATTTGGCTGAGATATGGCAAGTGACCATTTCATCGGTGCTTGCGTATTACAAGCAAAAACATGTTCTGCAGTTTTAAAAGGCTTATATCTGTTTGAGATAATGAGGCCGGGTTAGAAAGCCAGTTTTTCCACTAAAGTCATAAATCTACCGTCCATTTAAACAACTTGTTATAATTCGCTCAGCTCATTTTCAGTTATTATACTAAATTGTGAAACATGATCTACAGCTGATGTTAACCACTGTCGACATGTTAATTCCACCGCCACGCGTGTATGTTAGAAGAAGCCAGTTACCCTTTTAATGGAGCTACTGGTACAAGTTTTCACGTCTTTGGTGTGACCCGGCCAGGAATCTAAGTAAAGACCTCCCGCACCCGAAGCGGACGCTCTACCACTTGGCTACCGGGGCGGTGAGATTTTAAATTCGTTGATAGTCTGCCCGTCCGTCATTGGCAATTGGTTAGTTTATTCTTTAGAATTGTCATATCTAAAGCAGTCTTTATTAAACTTGAGGACCGATGTATATGGTTCTTGCTTAAGCTTTGTTTTGTGCCAACTACAAAAAAGTATATCAAGAGTTATGGCCCTTGATTTATCGTAGAATGTTATATCTATATACTGGTATTTTACCCTCAGGTATACCATTCTTGAATATATTTAGGCAGAATGTGAATGACTATAATATCTCGGTTAAGTTTAATCATGGAAAAATAGACTTGTAAGTACAGAGTTATGTGTCCTTGATTCGTAAAAAACGCCATGTTTTACAATTCATATATTAACGCACTTCATTTATTAAGCAAACTTTATCTATATTTATATAGAAAGCCAGATCGGAACAACAGTTATATACTCTTTTTCTATTTCGGTATGTTAACATTCAAGCTCAATACATAGAACGTGTGTTTATCTGTAGGATCTTGTTGATTTGGATTAACGACGCAATGGTACCTACTTATATCAGTACGAGTGAAGGATCACACCAGATGGTCTAGAGTTATATGCCCCTGATTTATCAAAAAATGATGTATTTCATGTTAATTAACACGCGTTCACCAATATCCTATTTATGTTTAGGCATTATGCTAGAATGTGACTGAGCAGGCAGCATCTTTGGTCAGTTAGGTCCGGTATACCGAGAGTAAGCATGTCCTTAATTAAGCCATTATTCTAGTTTATCAAGCGTACACTATAAATGCATAATGCTTTCACCAGTGTTAATGGTGTTTTTATCGTGTCTAGTAATACTTTTGATAAAGTTGAACATTTACTGAAGAATTATCCTCTATTGTTTAGCAATATTTCTATGTAACTTATTGAGCTGGGACTCGAAAATGTATTAATACATACATTACATATACCAAACTTGCTAATATTTGCATTCATACACTGATATTCGAGTGTGATAATTTATGTTGCGTCTATGTGATCTTGACATTGAACTTGCCACAGAGAGCATTGGTATTCAGGTGAAGATTAAAAGGGCCACCATGGTCAGTTACTCTTTTCATCAAGAACTGACATACGATCGCTTTGAAAGGGTAAAGTGAAAGATATAATTTCTAAGGTGCACTGTACCACAAAGAAACATGTGGAAAAAACGTTATAATTATTTCGAAGGCGCACTCACTGTACCTACTTTTAGTTTAATAATTTGAAAGTGCACTGTACCACAAAGATACTAGTACATGTGGAAAAACGTTATAATCATTTCGAAGGCGCACTCACTGTACCTACTTTTAGTTTAATAATTTGAAAGTGCAATGTACCACAAAGATACATGTGGAAAAACGTTATAATCATTTCGAAGGCGCACTCACTGTACCTACTTTTAGTTTAATAATTTGAAAGTGCAATGTACCACAAAGGTATACATGTGGAAAAACGTTATAATCATTTCGAAGGCGCACTCACTGTACCTACTTTACCTACTTCTAGTTTAATAATTTGAAAGTGCACTGTACCACAAAGATACATGTGGAAAAACGTTATAATCATTTCGAAGGCGCACTCACTGTACCTACTTTTAGTTTAATAATTTGAAAGTGCAATGTACCACAAAGGTATACATGTGGAAAAACGTTATAATCATTTCGAAGGCGCACTCACTGTACCTACTTTACCTACTTCTAGTTTAATAATTTGAAAGTGCAATGTACCACAAAGATACATGTGGAAAAACGTTATAATCATTTCGAAGGCGCACTCACTGTACCTACTTTTAGTTTAATAATTTGAAAGTGCAATGTACCACAAAGGTATACATGTGGAAAAACGTTATAATCATTTCGAAGGCGCACTCACTGTACCTACTTTACCTACTTCTAGTTTAATAATTTGAAAGTGCACTGTACCACAAAGATACATGTGGAAAATTGTTATAATTATTTCGAAGGCGCACTGTACCTACTTTAGTGCAATGTACCACAAAGATACATGTGGAAAAACGTTATAATCATTTCGAAGGCGCACTGTACCACAAAAGTACATGTAGAAAAAAGTATAATCATTTCGAAGGTGCACTGTACCATAAAGAAACCCGGACATATAAAGAAGACAAACAAAAGTAGTATCATCATTTCGATCATTGAAAAGTTTGTGTTTTATTTCTTTCAACCATCTGGATGCCTTCCACAGAAACACTGATGATACATTCTGTCGTTTGGCGTTCTGGAATCTTGATTGTGAGGCTGTAAACAAAATAATCAAAGCACTGAGAGTACTGATGGGGCGGTGCATTTCAGCTGTTTTTTGTAACATTCTTAGATGAAAGTCAAATATTGAGAAAGGAACCTTTGGTTTGCGCAGGAGATTTCGTATGACTGAGGATGACATTCATGCCAAATATAAGATAGATTGCATGATAAAATGTGAAACACCACATTTTATCAATTATATTCAAAGAGTTTAATAAATTCAATGTGGATAGTAACAAATGTAAGATGAATTCTTTTTATCACATGTTAGCCTTTCTTGTCGAAACACCAAATATTCGACTTTCTTCTGCTATATAAACAAGTCAATTTGACCGACGTCGCCTATACTATAAATAACGTCAATGTCAAAGTTTTATTACAATAGTGTTACAGTAGTATCGTTTCTATTTAATGGCTGTATTACACTCCTGCAACATCAAATATGTAATAAATAGAGAATATTAGGTTACTGTCATATAAATTTAAATTTATTAAGTGAGTCAGAGAAAATATAAACAAGAGGGCCATGAAGGCACTGTATCGCTCACCTGAGGTATTGACCTAAAGATCATCAAAATTAACATTAACATTCTGACCAAGTTTTATTAAGATATGGTCATAAATGTGGTCTCTACAGTGTAAACTAGCTTTTCCTTTGATTTGACCCGAGGACTAAGTTTCTGACCCGACATGCCCCAAGTTTGAGCTTGACCTAAAGATCATCAAGATTAACATTCCGACCAAGTTTCATGAAGATACAGTCATAAATGTGGCCTCAACAAGCTTTTCCTTTGATTTGACCTAGTAACCTAGTTTTTTACCCCACCTGACCCAAATTTGCACTTGACATTACGATCATCAAAATTAATATTCTGACCAAGTTTCATTAAGATATTGTCATAAATGTGGCCTCTACAGTGTAAATTAGCTTTTCCTTTAATTTGACCTGGTGATCTAGTTTTTTTATTCTAGATGACCTAGATTGATAAACTGAACCTTACGATCATTAAGATCAACATTCTGACCAAGTTTCATGAAGATATAGTCATAGATGTGGCCTCTACAGTGTTAACAAGCTTTTACTTTAATTTGAACTGATGACCTAGTTTTGACCCAAGATAACCCAATATCAAACTCGTCAAAGACTTTATTGAGGGTAACATACTGGCCAAGTTTCATTAAGAGTGGGCCCAAATTGTGACCTCTGGAGTGTAAACAAGCTTTTCCTTTAATTTGAACTGGTGACCAAGATTTTGACCTCAGATGACCCAATGTCAAACTCTTCCAAGATTTTATTGAGGGTTCCATTCTGACCAAGTTTCATTAAGATTGGGTCAAAAATTTGACCTCTAGAATGTTTACAAGCTTTTCCTTTGATTTGACATGGTGACCTAGTTTTAGAGCTAAGATGATTCAATCTAGAACTCTTTATTAAGGGTAACATTCTGACTAAGTTTCATTGAGACTGGCTCAAAAGTGTGACCTCTAGAGTGCTAACAGTCAAATTGTTGACAACGACGACAAACGACCGACACAGGGCGATCACAAAAGCTCACGTTTGAGCACTTTGTGCTCAGGTAAGCTAAAAATGAGGCTTAAAAATAATTTTACTACATTCAATTTGATCCGAGTCTGTCTTGCATATAATTCTGGATATCATAACTAAATAAGGTTTTTTATATACTGACAGTGATCATTTAGTTATGGAATTGTCCTCTTTTTAAAAATCTGTTTAAGATCAGCACATAAAATGCGAGTTCACTGTAAGAATATTGCAAAAAGGTAATGTCTACATAATGTTAATGTTAATATTATTCAAATGTTTTGTCAAAAGAATTTTGATACTAAACCTACGATTATAACGATTTTATGCTGAAAATTGCATTATTTCCCAGGGCTTTTCACCAGCAAATCGGGAAGAGGTCTAGGCCTTTAAAATTGGAAAATTTCTGCGCGATAACTGTCCAGATTGGGAAAAAATGCCATTTATGGAAAGATGTTGTTAGTGAAAAAAAATTAAAAAGTAATAGATATTTTAGACTCAAATTTAATTTTTACTGTTATAGATTAGACTATACACCACTTTCCAGACTTCCAAGTTTCACAAATCTAATCACAGGCCGTGTTTTTGGTGTTATTATTACCGGTACCCTCGATTTTACGCTTATTTACTACACAGTCCAACCATGACCTCTGATTTCTTTTGATATTGCCACGCAATTGATTGATTTATACATGTAGTAATATTTCCTGTCATATGACATTTTGTTGGGAGAATTATCAACCCTAGGTAAACAGAGAAAGATGAATTAAATTTATCTCCCCTGAAGCACAGACTAAAATCTCAAATCTGGGACACAGAACATAACGGATTAGACTGGTAATGCGCAACACACAGTACTTTGCGATATAGTAGGACAAAAAATCGATACCCGACAACCGCTTCCCCGATAAAACTAAAATGTAATGTAAAATGCAAAATTTTGTCCGAAGTTCAGTTGAGTTGTATACCGAATTATCCATCTTCACCAAGCAAACGAATGACGTGACTTATACACACGCCATAACGCCGCTTGACAGAACAAATAGGCAACCCGTATCCTCGATGATTTTATTCAATAACACTCCATTCCAGATGCAATATATTCCTAGATTGAATTGCAGAAAGCTAAAATCCTGAACAAATGCTAACATGAGTCACTTTTCGTTTCCTCAAGCGTTTCCGTTATAAAAACTTTTATGTAGTAATTGCAAATACGGTATGCATACACTATACATTTGTACCATGGTCTCACGAACCTAATAAAAGTCCAGTTTATAATTATAATCGCATAGATATGTTTTTTGCAGTTATTCGAAAGAACAAGATGGCGTCGTTTTAAGAAAAAAAGTAAATAAGTAGTCCGCCAAGCTACAAGTCATTGACCTGTATATATTTTTAGACAATTCAGATTAAAACCAAGTGTTTTCCCTCATGACGTCAGAGTGTAAAAATAGTCTGGCTTACCTGCCCCTTCACTGTCGTACTAAAACACATAGTACGACGGGAACCAGACTAGTCTAAAATAGCCGTAATATAGGTCATATTCATCCGCTTTGTTTTAGGTGCTCTTCTTTATGAGAGGATGTAGAAAGTGGATGCGCTTTGCCGTTTTGCACTTAGAAGTGACGGGCTTTCATTTTCCCGTCTTAGTTCCATTGGAGGCGGAGCTTACGCACCGCCCCAAAAACCGTTTTTTATCCTACCACTACGCATTTGTCAGGCCGATATCGGCTTGCCGTGTAAACCTTGAGGTTAATTCAGTCAATAGAGGACTACTTTTTCAACGACATATCCAATGCAATTTGTAAATTGAAGATCATCATTGTACATTTTGAAATAATTACTACGAGTATACTAGGTGGGGGTAGGGGACTACTTTTCACTTTTATTTTTGCGTCAATCTGAGAAATAACATGGTGGCATATTTCTATCAGCCACATATCCACTTATCTATGCTGATGCTGTAACTTTTCTTGAAAGTGCCACTTATTCAATTATTATCTGGCATTTATCGCATTATCCGCGTAAGTATCTTACCAGGACAAAATTGTATAAAGCTTAGTACTAAAATTACGTTAACATGATTCTGTATAACCTTCACTTTGTCTATACAGACAGTCAGGTAGTATTTTCTGGTCATTACCCCCATCACTGAAAGCATGGAGTTTAACCTAATGGTTCTTCTTTACGAATTCACTTACAGCAGACATCTAAATGGTTGCTATATAATTTACTCACTTGTTTCAATAAATGTGTAATATTTTTCACAAAATATAAAGGTTGATGTTTTATTCAAAGTATTCCGTACTGTGTTCACGTGGCTGGCATGCAAACAGTAGAGCAAACAGAAATTTACTAACGCCGTTACAATCACTCCATTCCCACGTGACCTCCGGGTTCTTTCCTTGCCAATCTCCAAGCTGATTGTTACCCTTTTCAAGATCAAAGTGCTCGCCGTAGCCATACTGGTTCACGTATCCATTCGATGAGCGCTGACTGCACCAGCTCAGATTCGGATATTCGTCTGGACACAGATTGGTCGCCATGAACACTTTAGACTGACCCTCAGGTACATGTTGTCCTTGTCCATCAACAAAACCGCCTGAAATATTTTTAATAGACGAGTTCCGTTTGTGACAGGAATGGCCGTACCGGCGACAGTAACCATTAGAACAAATCAACACCCTTTACTCTTATCGGATCTGTAGTTGACAACTGAATATCATGTATAACTAAGTTAGTATTCCCAGGAATATCTGTCAGTACATCTGAGAAATTTTCTAACAAATCTACTACTTCCTGTTTACTTTCTACTGGTAACTCTGGATTTACCTCTACATCTTTGTACGTTTCTGTACCCTGCTTTATAGGACAAAAAACTATATCCTTTTCTACTCTACTTGAAAACTCATCACTACTTTCATTCGGATCTAATCTGTCATAATCTCTCTGATCCTCCTCTACAATAGCTGCTCCAACCTTACTCAATATACCCTTATCTGGTATAGACTTACTATCATCCTTCCTTTCACAGTACTGTTTCAGCATGTTTGCGTGAAAAGTTTTCAACTTTCCGTCTACATCTATCCTGTAATCTAATCTATTTACTACCTCTACTACTACGTAAGGACCCTTCCAATGTAACAACAACTTATTATGTTTCGTAGGCAACAATATAAGTACCTTACTACCTGCCTTAAACCTCCTATCTCTAGCCTTCCTATTGTAATACTTCTTGTATCTAGCACTACTTTTTGCTAACTGTTTCTGAGCTATCTTACACGTATCCTCCAACTTTTCTTGCAAATCCATAACATACTAGTAAGTGGTTTTAACCTCATCATTCTCTGTCTTACCAGCCCATAACTCTCTTAGCACAGTTATCGGTCCACGGATTGTTCTACCGTAAAGTAACTCAAAGGGAGAAAATCCCAAACTTTCTTGCGGAACTTCGCGATAATCAAACAACATAGCATTCAATTACCTATCCCAATCTTTAGGTCTCTCACTACACATACGCTTCAACATCTGCTTCAAACTACCGTTAAACTTCTCTACTAAACCGTTACACATAGGGTGATACGGTGTTGTAGTTAACTGCCTTAATGACAATAACCTACTTACTTCTGCCATAAGTTCTGACGTAAACTGCGATCCACAATCGGTAAGCATTTCCTCTAGCACTCCTAATCTACTATACATATCTACTAATGCCTCTGCTACTCTCTCAGTTTCAATACTAGGTAGTGCTATGGCTTCCGTATATCTAGTAGCATAATCTACCATAGTCAAAATATACCTGTTTTTCGTATCAGTCATAGGTTCGATCGGACCAACGATGTCGACAGCCACTCTCTTAAACGGAGTATCAATCAAAGGCATTTTTCCTAACGGAACTTTACTTACTCTACCCTTAGCTATAGTACGTTGACAAATACTACACGACTGACAGTACCTCCTAACCTCTGCCATTACTCCTGGCCAGTAAAATTCGCCTAATACCCTATCACTAGTTTTCCTTACACCTAAATGGCCTGACAGTAACGAATCATGTGCAACTTTCATCCAGTTTCTCTAAGACATTTAGGTACAATCAACTGTCTACTTGTGTCTAAATTCTGGGCGGTATACTCTCTATATAACAATCTATTCCTAATCTCAAACCTAACTGAACCTTTACCTCTACACTGCTTAATCGTACCTTCCTCAGCCTTCTTTCTACACAAATCTAAAGTGCTTTCTTTCTGTTGCTTTTCTAAGAATTCCTCTCTAGATACATCTAAAATCTGAGACGGAACTTTAAGCTTTACTTGCTTCTTAACTTTGGCTTGCGCCCTAGTTTCTACTGCTGACGCTAAACTACTAAACTGAGGTTCTACAGCTCCCTCTACATTACCAATTATAACATCATTGGTAGGATTATCTACAACCAACGCCTCTACTGTACCCTTGAAATACGGACAATCAATATCTATTCTAGCTACATCTAGCCTATGTTCACTCCCATCTATTTTACTTACATCTACGTGTTTTCTCTAAAAACTGACTTGCTTCTACTAAGTCCCGTTTCACTATCACACATGTACAACCTGTATCTCGCATAGCGGTTACATCCCTACCATTACAAGTACCGGTTTTGTAGGACATGTACTTACACTAAGCATACCTAACTCCTCAACATCACTGAGTTCTATAATACTATTTCCACTCTCTGACCTACTTGACTTACTCCTATCTCTATCTCTATTTCTTCCTCTACCTCTACTCCTAGATCGGTCACGGCCTCTACCTCTATTTCTATTTTCCTTACTATTTCTATTCTCCCCTTTACTACTTTCCTGCTCTACCTCTACCTCTGCTGCTGCATTAGCACTGTTACCGTACTTTCCGCTCCTACAGTAATATGAACTATGCCCTATTCGACCACAATTAGTACACTTCAGTACACCAAAGGGTTGATAACCTCTACCTCTATTAGCAACATTGCTACTACCTCTATTACTAGTGCCTACATTACGTCTACTAGGATACTGTCTCTGAGGTAGTTCATATGGTTTATGGCTCCGGTCATTACTGGTTCGATTCACGACATACTTGGGACCTCCACGAGTCTTTGCAAACAAAGCTGCATCTTCTGCTACATCCTTAGCTTTAACTAACCTCTTACTACTCAAATTCTGGTATAGTTCTCTATTACAGACATCTAAAAATTGGCCCCTAAGAATAAAATCTAACAATCCTTCGTACGTTTTCTCTACCTTACTCAATCTAAGCCAACCATCTAAATATCTACTTATTCTGGCTAGAAACTTCACAAAGGTCTCATTATCACGAGGCCTCTCAGTTCTAAACTTTTTCTTATAGCCATCGTCAGTGAGTTCGAACTGACGTAGCAAAGCGGCTTTCAGTTTATCATAATCCTTCCTATATTCCAACGGAAGCCTATCAAAAACCTCTCTTGCCGTACCCTTTAGAAGGAACGGTAAGTTTAGTGACCATATCTCTTTATTCCAATCCTGCGCAACAGCGTACGTTTCGTACACATTCAAGTACGCATCCATGGAATCAATTTTCTCATCAAAGGGAGACATCTTAACCTTTACCTTTTTCTTACTCATCTTTTCTAAGTCTGTCTTAAACTTATGCTCTGTTTCTAATTTCCTACTTTCTGCTTCCTCCTTCTCTGTTTCTAACTTCCAAGCTAACATTAACTTCTCCTTTTCCATTTCTAACTTATCCTGTTCTATTTTACGTCCGTATTCTAACTTATCTAATTCTAACTTACGTTCATACTCTATCTTTTCCTTCTGCAACCTAGCCTCTAACTCTAATCTTTCCTTCTCTGTCTCTAAACTACTTTGTCGTTCATATTCTATCTTTTCTTTCTGCAACCTAGCTTCTAACTCTAATCTTTCCCTATCTGCTTCTAATCTATTCTTTTCTGCTTCTACTCTTAATCCTCTTAATCTCTCTGCTGTTTTTCATATTCTATCTTTTCTTTCTGCAACCTAGCTTCTAACTCTAACCTTTCCTTCTCTGCTTCTACTCGTAATTTCTCTGCTTCTAATCTATCTTTCTCTGCTTCTAATCTACTATGTCTTTCCTCACGTTCCCTAGCCTGCTCTTCCTTAACAAAGTTACGTAACTCCTCTCCTTCATAACCTAACTCCTTTCCTACCTTCGTTAACTCTACTACACTAGTCATGTTTAAATGATTACACTATGTTAGCACTACACAACACTACCGTACTGCAGCAACTATAACAACCTGAGACACTAAATAAACAATCGTGAGGGAATACTAGACTACACTAGTTTACACTAAAGCTATACAGTTACCACTGAAGCCAAAACAAAGTACTATACGTATATACTATACAAAACGTCCTCACTGAAATAATAATACACTAAGTTGCGCAACAGTACTATGTGTCAATCAAGGTTGCATAGGCAACAATCAACAATGTAGAGTGAGAGTAGGCTGTAACAATACCCTAGCCTTATCAAATATCAATCAACTGTAACTAGTGTTAACACTTTAGTGTAACAAATAAAACAAATATAAATCAAAGTGATTTATCCTAAGATAAAGTATAGGTATTACACAACTGTGTAGCACTAAAACTTAAAAGTTGGTAAAAGTATATGCAAGTAAACAAGCTTGCTAACACACACAAATTAAAAAAAAAGATACTGTATCTGGTATGTATACAGTACACTAATACATAATAGGATCACTGGGAGAAGTAGGGCGACGCACAAGTAAAAGTGAGTAGGATAACTCTCCTTGTCAAGGGCGGTCACTCTCAGCACAAATATATGGTGGCTTAATCATAGAGTGACACAAAATAAACCCAAAAGAAAAAAAAGGAACGAACTCACCGCAGAATCCAAGTACCGTTTGCAACTGTCTATCAGTCTGTGACCACTAAAGCTGGTTAGCTGAAGCTATGGATCTGTCTTGTCTTGTCTTGTCTGAGGTAAGACGTCACTCTGAAAAATGAATAAAACTATTATATGTGTACCAATAGAAAAAAACAAGAGGAATCTTTACAAATTATTGCTGCAGTTAAATGGTTGTTTATAATGTTCGAATAGCTACTGTGTCTGGTCGACCAATCCCACTTCTGACACCATTGTGACAGGAATGGCCGTACCGGCGACAGTAACCATCAGAACAAATCAACACCCTTTACAATATTTACAAATTTATTTACATAAGATGATTATTAACAATGCATAGATGATATGAAAAAAAAACTGATTATAAGAAAGAAAAAAAATCAAAGTTCAGTATCTCCGGATATAAAAGATCTTACAGTTCCATTCTAAAGTGACGTGTCACAGTTCTTTAATTTAATTTCGAACTTTAAGTAGCACAAACAATATCAAAAAGTATCTGGAAATAGAGTCCCTTTAAACCGTGTATACGTTGATTCCGTATTGGCTCCCTATGGTGGTAGGTGATTGCATCCCTGAGCTGACTTCAGAGGATAACAAAAATCAGCGTCTTTGCGGTTTACGGCACAACCATGGGACGAAAGCTCTGCGCTGGGAATATCACATCCAGGCGAGTGAAGACAAGTGAACCTCGGGCATTGTACTTCCGGGTTATGACATCACCAGGTAAAATCGTCTGGCGGAAGAAGCTAAAATATATAACATATGGTAAGCACCATAGCAAAACAAATAAGTCAGGGCATAAAACTGCTCCTTTGGGTACACCATACCTCCGTAGGCTCCCATAAATAATACGTGCTACTTATACAAAATATATGTGCTACTAAGTTCAGACGTCACGTGATTACATTACATCACTTATTACTTCCATTATTACAAAAATTACTTACTTAAAAGACTAAAGTCAAAGTATGAAAAGATATGAAAAGCTTATGATGAAACATTATAGATACGGACATGATAAACTGCAGCTATTATTTACAACTACAAATTAACAAAATTCAATTTAAATCAAACGTTATATCATAGTTGGCATCCATATACTAATGCCATACACTACAACGGACATTAATTAGATGTGCTATAGACTGGCACACAATTTCATATTACAATAATATATTACATACATGGTACTAAACTTGCCATATAGATTTATACATAACAATACAATGCAGTAATGGCGTTCCATAACAACGAAATGTTTGACTTAAGTTTTTGAAACAGTGCTTTACAATTATCATGTTACAAATTTCATTATAAATCTAACATCTTATATAAACGAAACGTTTAGACTCCTCTTTCTAAATAATTTACAAAAGTCTGAAAAATTTAATAAATTGTAACGATTACTGAATGCATAAAGGGAAGTAATTGCATTAATATGCAAATTTGTAAACCTGTCAATTGTCATTGGAGTAAAATGACAGTATATATGCGCATTAAATCACCTTTGGTGATGAGCTAGCTTTTCACTGACGGGATTTGTGTGGCACTGAAACGTTATAAAATTATCCTGATATACCGAAACTAGCTAAAATCATATGCCAAAAAGTAAATGTTACAGAATTCTGTAGAATGAATAAAAATTTACCAAATAAAAATGGTAATGCAAAATCATAAAAAAATCTAACAAATAAATTTCTTACCTCGATCGAGCATAAAGGGGGGGTCCCAGCTAGGTGTCTGCGCAAAATGTTTTTTGATTTTATTTATACTTTGTGGTAATATACCTACATGTATTAAGTTTCATTAACAAGTGTTACTGTTATCAGTTTTGACTTACTTTTATAGATATTCACATTTAAAGTGGGTGGGGTAATCTGACATTCACACAACATGTTGCATTTTAAATTGTACTGAATACTTTTTCAGCACAGAGCCACAAAGTGGTCTAATCAAATTTACTGATTTTCAATGGACGAACTTTACCAAAAAGCTAAAACATTTTTCATTAGTTGAGATATTAAGGTGTTATTTTCAGCAGATATTGTAAACTAAATAAACATTAAAATGACAGTATATCAGTACACTCTGATTAATATTGGAAGAGTGGTACATTCTCAAACTGGGAAAAAGTGGGTGGGGTAAATAAATATTCGAAGCAACACTACAACAATTGTGCAGTTGTTAAGAAATTGCCTCAGATTGTCTATTACTATCTTAATTTTATTAAATACAGCATTGATTGATAAATTAACAAAAAAAATCCCACTTTATACATGTGTGTCATGGAAAAGGCATGGACCTTGAACATGACATGTAGACAAACCAAATTAACCCTGAAAGCTGAAAGTATTTAACAAAAGGTTTTGCCTGAGGCAGTATACTTTGGGGAAAGCTATTGTTCAAATTAACATTAAATTTTCTGCATTGATTTTTCCATGGCACACATGTATAAAGTCTTATTAAAAAGATTTTTTTTTGTTAAAATTTATCAACCAAGTCTGTATTTAATAAAACTAGAATGTGTCTGTAGGACATATGGTGTGCCCCCCGCCCACCCCCACCCCCGACTGGTACATTTGTCACAAATAAAGGGAAATAATTCAAATGTTTGCAGTCTTAATGGGGTATAGCCTCAAAAAAAATATGAAAAGGATTCATTATTCTATACCATATACTTTTTGAGCTATGAGCATCACAAACAAAACATCCACTATTTTGGCTATTTCAAGGGCAATAACTCTGTAATGAATGCTAAAATTCACATGTTCAAAGGTCACATTATGATAAAGACTCAAGCAAGGTTTCATGAATTTAAATTTAAATACTTCTGAGTAAGGCACCGAGAATATTTCTGAGTAAGGCACATAATTAAGTAAAAATGTGCATTTTTTACTATTTCAGGGGCCATAACTCTGGAAATAGGGGGCAGACCCAGATAAAAAATAGTAGGTGCGCAAGTTCATATCATAATAAACACTCATCAATTTATATCAAATACTTTTTGAGCTAGGCGTGTCACAAGGTGAAAATGTGCATTTTTGACTAATTTAGGGGCCATAACTCTAAAAAATAGGGCGCAGACCCAGATTAAAAATAGGAGATGCGCAAGTTCATATCATGATTAAGACTTATGCAAGGTTTCATGAATCTATATCAAGTACTTTTTGAGCTAGGCATGTCACAAGGTGAAAATGTGCATATTTTACTATTTCAGGGGTCATAACTCTAGAAATAGGGGACGGAGCTAGACGAAAAATAGGAGGTGTGCAAGTTCATATCATTATAAAGACTCATGCAAGATTTCATCAATTTATATCAAATACTTTCTGAGCTAGGCGTGTCACAAGTTGAAAATGTGCATTTTTTACTATTTCAGGGGCAGTAACTCTAAAATTAGGGGGCGGAGCCAGACGAAAAATAGAAGGTGCGCAAATCCATATCAAGATAAAGACTCTTGCAATGTTTCATCAATTTATATCAAATACTTTTTGAGATAGGCGCGTCACGAACTTCGGACGGACGCACGGACGGATGGACGGACGGACGCATGGATTAGAGCGAATCTGTATGCCCCCACCACTCATTGGGGCACAATTAAGATAGTAATAGACAATCTGAGGCCATTTCGTAACAACTGCACGATTTTTGTAGTGTTGCTTCGAATATTTATTTACCCCACCCACTTTTACCCAGTTTGAGAGTGTACCACTCTTCCAATATTAATCAGAATATACTGATATACTGTCATTTTCATGTTTATTTAGTTTACAATATCTGCTGAAAATAACACCTTAATATCTCAACTAATAAAAAATGTTTTAGCTTTTGGGTGAAGTTCGTTCATTGAAAATCAGTAAATTTGATTAGACCACTTTGTGGCTCTGTGCTGAAAAAAGTATTCAGTACAATTTAAAATGCAACATGTTGTGTGAATGTCCAGTGCATAGTTATTTTATCATGAAAGTTTCAAGTAAAAAGTTAGAACCATTTTTAAAAAAATAACAGAAATTGTGTTCCTGGCTGGTCACATGTCAGATTACCCCCCCCACTTTAAATGTGAATATCTATAAAAGAAAGTAAAAACTGGTAACCCCCCCCCCCCCCCCCCCCACCCCCTTTCTAGCAAGAAAATAATTCAGACATCGATTCGTCTATAATGTCGGAAGGTGGTGTGCGCAAGGCATATCTAGTCCAGTCTATTTAAAGGGTAATGTCCCGCCAAATACTAAATTTCATGGGATTCACGGCCTATGCGTGAACTCTTACTATTTCTATTTCCACGGGATTCACGATATAGCCGGGAAATCTGACTACTTTGGCGCGGATTGAAATTGACAATTTGAGGCCCATTATAGTGGTTTTGGGGATAAAAACATAAATTACTGAAGTTTATAAAATATCAACTTTCTTATTACTGAGCAGAATTTAATGAAATTTACATGGAAATTTAAGTTATGAAATACAGAAAAATATGAGAGGTATTTCATGCGTGAAATCTGACATTTACCTCAATAACTCAAAAATTTACAGAAAGATGATGCAATACCTGCATTTACACTACAGATAAAATAAGGCCCGTATGTCAATTTGTGACAATCATGCTACTGCCATTCTTCTTTTGAACCATTTTCCTATTTAGTGCTTGTATACCTTGACAAACCAGAAAATGCAGTTACTATTATTCTATCTATATAAGTACATGACTCCACAGCAAATAATACGCTTCATGAAACAAACCGGGAGATGAGATGTTTTGAATTAGATAAGTTCAATAAAATGTTCACTATATACTACAAGAAAATGATTATTCAGTGTCGTAAATTTCAATAATATGAATCATAGTGCATTTGCGACCAGCATGGATCCAGACCAGCCTGCGCAGTCTGGTCATGATCCATACTTTTCGGTTTCAAAGCCTATTGCATTAGAGAAACTGTTTGCGAACAGCAAGGATTCTGACCAGACTGTGCCCGGCTGCGCAGGCTGGTCTGGATCCATGCTGGTCGCAAAGTCACTATGTTGGTTTTCTCATGGTGCGGCTCATATAAACAATTCCATTCTATTAGCTTACAGTAACTCATGACTAAAGACAGTGCAATTTTGTAATAAAATATATTACCGTACGAAGCTGCCACAACGACAGCTAGAACAACTACTGCAAATAAAAGTTTCCCCATCGTTTTTCTGCTCACTGTGTCAGAAGTAAAACAATCTAACCATTGGCTTTTTGAGCACTGTCGGCTCTTTCTATAAAGAGCTGTTGGACCTAGTTTCGTCACTATATATGTTGGTGTAAGTAAAAATACAGTACTTTTTTCGCACGCGTAAATATAACTTGTACATTGAAAACTCAATAATTTGATTTAATTGAAAAAAGATTTCTGCCAATATCTTGATAAAGAAAAATGTCATACCAGTAAATGTTATTTTACCTCAATAGCTAATATTTACAAAAATGATGATCTGATTTTATCATAAACGTGCAGCCACTCTTCTTGAAATAATAATTTACAAGGATAAAATCAAATAATTGTGTTTCAACTAAAATACAAGTATGACGGAATCACATGTTTGTTATTACTTACCCTAACCGTCACCTTAATGACTTTTAGGTCATTTGCGCTTATTAATCATCGCGTTTACGTTATCATAAACAATAATTCTATAAAAAGAAAGAATTCTAACAAGATCCGATTTATTTTCCTATTTAACAAAGAAGGCTGAAAACAGTGCCTTCGAATTATTATACAACAATTCACTGTTCTGACGTCACAATTATTTAAGAAATGAAATTTGTTTTTTGGTGTTCATGCGGAATGAACGACAGAATAGGATCGGCAAATCCATGTTTAATTTGCCGATCCTATTCTGTCGTTCATTTCGCATGAACACCGAAAAACAAGTTTCATTTCTTATATTTACATTATATTTCCTTTCCATTTGTAAACAAGACTGAATTATAAGTTTCACACATTTTGTTGCATTTCACATTAAAATCAACTTCCCAGCCATTCTGTTCACCAGACGGAACAACTGCGACGTCATCTAAGGAACGTTCTCCCTGACTATACGCGGACGTCGTCAAAGCGGCGGCCTGTTATCACTAAGCAGCGGTGACGTAACTTTCGCGCCTTTCCTTTTGCTGTTCATACGAAATGAACGTCATAATTTTTAATGGAAAAGAATATGGCAAATGTAAATATTACGTCATATCGTCTAACGGCATAGCGGCGCGCTGGAAAAGAAACCGACTGAAAACTGGCAAATATTTAATGAATGCCGTCAAGGATGTACTTTAAAGTCCTTGGTAACGTGTTAAAATCGAAATAATATATCTCATTTAGTGATTTGCTCTTGAATAAAACATTGTTTGTCGTTCAGAGCGTATTATCATATCACTTGTGATATAATTCCTTCGCATCTGAACTCCAAACAATGATATATTCAGCGACAAAACACTAAATGAGATATAGGCCCCTATTATTTCTTAAATTAATGAAAACGGTATGCGCGGCATGTGAAAACAGCTGTAAGATTTCTGACTTCTTTCGCTTCATACGGTACGAATCAAGTTCCGAGAAATGTTGCGATTATATATTCAATGTGATGCAATTTAAATTTATCGTTATTTATCTGTTCGCCTATCCAGTCTTTCTTGGAATCTAGACATTTTGTGCGCGTCAGGTAACATGCATTGTTAAAAAAGGTGTGAAGATTAAAAATCTTATAAAGAAATTGTTAGAACTGTCTTTTCTACTGCGCAAAAATATTGCATCTGATGTCCACTCGATGAAAGATGTTTTTAACGTACCGTACCATCTATATTATACATGTGTTTTTATGTAAAGGTGTCCAGTAGTTTTACATTTACGTAAATTCTTTCTCTACGACTTCCACAACGTCGTACAATATAGTTAAATATGTGTGGTATATTTTGAGATGTATTTATGCATTTGCATGTTTTACTGAAAGGCCCCCGTATGGTTTAGGTAGGTCTTCATATTCAGTACTTTTATAAATTATAAATAACAAGAAATATCTTTAAAAATGATGGTCGGCGAATTGTAATAAGGAAAGAAGATTATGAATTTTTCATCTAACATTCATCTTTCATCTAACATTTTGCAAAGTGCAAAACTAAACACCGCACTTTAACAATTTAAATGGTTCTGTTTTAATTTTTCGCAAAGGTTTCGTAGGGTTGCAGTTTTGTTTCGTTTATCCTTAGACGAATAATTACAGCAGTAGTTTGATGAAGATTCATGAAGCGGTTCATGAGAAGAGGTCATTAAACGTGTATATATTTTTAGCTAAATTGGTCCCTATCCCCATTTGTAACAAAATAGCAGGAGACCTTACGATATTGTTACACATCGAGTTTGATAAAAATCCATTACATTTAGTGGTTTAAAGCGAAAAAACATATCTACTTTTGCTATAGGGGTCCCAATGGGCCCAATTCCTATATAAATAAATTTGGAAGAGCCCCTAAAAGATGCCCAGACCAGTATGACAAAGATCCTCGAGCTGTTCATGAGACGCTTAAAAAGGTTTTTCAATTTTTAAAGCTCTACACCCCAAAAAGGTAAAATTCCCCCCAAGCTAACAAAGTTGGCGGGGGCCTAAAAAAGATGCTAAAAAATCAATTTGAATAGAAACAAGAAAAAATCAATTAAAGATTTTTTTATTTTTTTTTATTTATTTCTAAAATAGCCCAAACTAAAATCCCGCTTTAAAAACCAAATGATTTCGCTTTTCAAAATCTTTGACAATGACTCACCCTAAAAAAAAGTAAGGGTCAAGCAAAACACACAATTGTAATTATGCAATATTTCTGTTTCATAAGAAAAGTTTGACCGTATCTATCCATAGAAAACGTATGCAGCGTCCCTTCGTTTCAAATAAATAAATTCAGTCATTAATAGCATATTTTTAATAAAACAGATTTCACGACCCCCAATATTTGCATACCATACTAAAAAAAAAATTTTCAATATAATAATATTAAAAATTAAACAAATAATAAAGCAAACAATACTTCTTTTTTAATTGCAACCGAATAACCCCAAAAAGCAAGAAACCTTTGCATGTACAACGACAATTGAAAAAGGGAAAAATTTTTTAAAACACTTCTCTACATAAAAAATCTTTCACACCCCCTTTTTCATGTGATACGCAGACCGATTCAGCTTTTTTCTTTAATTGATATTTTTTGGTATTTAACGGGTTTTTAAAAATCATATTTTTTAAAACCTACTTTATCTTTTGAGATATACAATATTTTTGCAAATCTACTACCAAAAGTTAGCTTAAAACTGTAAACGCGCGTTTAGGATAACGCTTTGTCACATTTAAACCAGCGTAGCACAATAACAGAGTGAAAAAAATTTTGACACTCTCGCCAATCGGGCGAGTGTTGCTAAATCTTCCTTTTTTGGAAAATTCTAAAATGCATTATAAACATTTGATTTGGGAAAACTGAATCCGTGCATAGTAACGAAAACAAATTTTAGAAGGCGTTCGCCGAAAAACAGCTGCGAAACGCAAAAAATTTTGAAAAATCTTTTTTTAATTTGGGGGAAAAGAAAAGGAATATTTTCTGAATGCCAATCAGAGCATAAAGGGTCCCAAATTTATCTGATTCATTCCGGCTTCCTTTTACCAAACAACATTTAAAAAAACACAACATAAGTAACTAAAATATCCCCAATATTAAAAATTCATCCAAATTTAAAGCATTCAGTGTATAGGAAATTTTTTATTTATTCTGAACCAAGTTTTAAACAACAACTTTTTACGTCCATTTACTTGAAAAAAAAAACAACAAACACTTCCTTTGTATGTTGTAACAACGGTTGTTTTTCGACTGTCCTTACAGCACGTGATATTTTATATATTATACACAAGACCTTCCAGTTTTTTTTAATTTAAAATGCCTTCTAGCCATTACCAAATAAAAAAACCCAAAATTAAATGGTCCTTAATCTGTAATTTTTAAAATGTGACAAAACGGGATAATATTTAGGAAATATCTTATCTGCAAAACCGAAAAAAATGGTTAAACGTATTTTAGTAACACCGTTTCATAAATATTTTTCGGGTTTCGAGGGGTAGGTTTCGTGTGATGAGTATTTTTAAAGTCTTTCTAAAGGCTAATAAATCGTTAAATTAATTTTTTTTAACCAATTTTCTCACAGCATCGTTTATTATTCAAAAATTTTCAATTTTTTTATATATGACAATGTAAGACGCGGTCCGTCTTTGAGTAAAGCATCCTTACTTCATGTAAAAAAACAGATAAAAAAAAAAACACCACATTTATGATAAAATAAGCTTTTAAAAATATAATGAGCCGCACCATGAAAAACCAACATAGTGCGTTTGCGACCAGCAGGGATCCAACCAGTCTGCACATCCGCGCAGTCTGGTCAGGATCCGCGTTCCTTTCAAAGCCTATTGCAGTTAGAAAAAACGATTACGAACAGCAGGGATCCTGACCAACTGCCGGGATGGATCAATGCGGTCGAAAACGCACTGTGTTGTTTTCTCATACCGGCTCAATAATCTTCCTTGTACCTTACACTCTTATTCTTTAGACTTTTATAATTCCTACGATACCTGGGGAAAAAATTGCACGCTGACGAAAAGAACAACCCCCCGCCGAATCGGAAAGCAACGCAGTTAAGTACATCTATCGGTAGTCCTCAACATTGCGTGAAAGAGAAAAGAAAATTGCTCCCAAAATAAAAAGGTGGGGAAACAAAAAGCATTTCTCGGTTTTTTTCCCTCGCTATAAAGATTTTTGTTTGTTTTAAAAGCTTTCTTTTTGCTTAAAAAATTATTCCACTGAATAAATAATCAAAAAAATTTATCCGAAATCTTGCATATTTAAATTTTAAATTCTGCTAGATTTATAAAAAAATATAATCAGTTTCGGGTCTTAGAACCACAAAAAATTTAAAGAAAAAAATTTTTAAAAGCGAACTTCAGGGAAAATACCACTAAATGTAGTAAATATAGCTGTTATTTAAAATTAAAAACAACGAAAAGAAAACATAGAAAAGGTATAAAAGGGTTTTAAAAGCAACGGCACGTGCACTAATTCTTTACATTTTCCTCTTTTAACAAAGGGAATAAACAAAACCTTAGATTCTATTATTTAAAACTGGGAGCTGGTAATAAAAAAACCTTTTTGTGACAACCCAACCAACAAACTATTAATTTTTTTTCAAGGGACAAAAAACTCACTAACAAGGTAATGGGGAACCCCGAGGGTCCCCCCAACTTAACTCTACATAGGGTTGTTCAAAGGGGGCGCCTTTACTGCAGTCTAGGGGAAAAAAAAGGGAAACCATTTGAGAAAATTGAACCTCTATCAAAAGATATTCTAAGGCCCCCTTATGAATAAAGCGGTACAAAGGGAATCTTGGGAGACACTTGAACATCTACTTGGGGGTGTTCTAGGGGCGCCTTACGCTAAAGGGGTAAAAACGGAACCATTTAGAGAAAAACAAAAATATTTACAAAAGGTTGTTCTAAGGCGCCTTATGCTGAACCCGCATATACATCGCCGCATAAACGTTTTTTTTTTTTTTCGTTATGCGGTGTTTTAAAAAAGCTAAAGGGTTTTTTTTCCCGTTTTTTTGGGTTTTTTCCCAACGCATAAACTTTATGCGGCGACGCTCAACCAAAAGCAAAATTGCATATTGGGGCGCAACTTGCCTTTTTGCCACAAAAAAGGGGATTAATTTAACCATTTATTAAAAAGCTAAAAAATACAGTTCTAAATTTTCAACAAAAACGATGGTGATGACGTTGATGTGTGATGATGATGCGGCGTTGGAAATGATGTGGGGGGGGGAGATGATGATTTGGTTTTAATTGTGGAGATGATTTTTGGGGGTGTGATTGGGAGATGATGGGGGTTTGTGATGAGTTGTTGATTATGAGATGTTAAGACAAGGGCGAGCATTTTACGTCTTTTTGAAAATTACGGGAATGATGATGATGATGAAAAATTATGATGATGCTGGAGGAGATAAATAAAGGGGTGGTGGTTGTTGTTTGTGGTAGATGATCGTGGTTGTGAGATGTTGTTGTTTAAAAGATGTTTTAAAGATGGGCGTAGTAATTACGTCTTTTTAAAAAAAAATACGGGAAAATGAGGAAAATTGGGTCAAATTTAAGGAATATTTTAAAGTTAACCCAAAATTGAAAGTTAAAAAAATTATACTCCCTTTGGGAGTTTTTCACTCTACATTGTCTTGGTTCAAATGACTATGCAAAAAACACAATCAAAAAGAAAGACTCCTAGCCCCTAATCACTCTGAGTCCTTTTGTTCAATCCCAAAAAACAAATGTTGTGTTAAAATTTTTTGGAAACAATATAATTCAAAAGTTTTCCTTCCGTTGCCCGGTAACCAGAGAATACACTGAGACCTAGACGGAAAAAATTTCACAATCCCAATTCCTGGGTTTTTGACAAAAAATCATTCTTTCTCATCTTAGCACAAAGAGCACATGTGGAGCTGTGAGGGTTTTGGATTTTTTTTCCTCGTTAACAATTGAAATTTTTTTTTAAAAAATTTGAAATGAGGTTGAAGTGTGCATTGCAAGGGACAAGCCCGCATCTGACAAAAAGGGGAGAAATTATGTTACGTCTCGACATTCATTTTCTGATTTTTCCCAAATACGGGATGTGCGTTTGTAAAATAATTCCCCCTTTTGTTGGGGCCAAACCATTCAAACGTTTTTTGCAAAAGATCAATTTTTTGGGTTTACATTTAAACCTCTTAATAAAACTTTGTCAAATTTCTCTCGAAAAAATCTGTTTAAAGCTTTTTTAAGTGTACAAAAAAAAACTAAGTCCGACTTGATGAAACTTTATCACCACTGTTGTACTAGTATGTTTTTAAAAACGATTTCGGGGGTTTCCCTTTTTTTTTTTTCATAAGACAATGAAAGGAAAATTACAACTTTCCTAAATTTTCTTAAACTTTGGGATGATTATAGAAATTAAACCCCAAAGAAATTTATGAGAAAAAAACGGGATCACCTCCTACTTTTTGAGTTTCTGCCCTTGAAACTGAGATTTTTACATTTTAGGTCATTTTCAAGGGCAGATAACTTAAATTTGCGTCTAGTCTACCAATTGTTATTTGAAAAAAAGGTTCTTAATTTTTTTCCCTGTCATTGTACCAACTTTAAAAGACTTTCATCAACAATATCCTTCAAAAAGTCTCTTACGCAACAAATAATTTTTTTTTTTTTTAAATTTTCTCCCTTTTTTTCAAGGAAAAAGCAATTGCTTACTCATTGAAGTATAGCAATAATTCTATTTTTAAAGAATTATTTAAAACTTTGCAGAAGTCTGAAAATTTAGATAACAACGAATTTGAAAATTTTTTGAAGTTCATTACTGATTTTGAGTTACTACCCCTTTAAAATAAAAAAAACAAAAATCCCCAAATTTAAGGGAATAACTCAAAAAATAGGCGGGGGACCCCCCATTTTTTTTTCATAAATTTTTTTTCCTGATGTGATTTTCTTAAAACAACCAATTTAAAAAAAAAACAAAAGGAACAGTTTTGGCAATTTTCCTTTTTGTCTATAGAAAAAAGAAACACAAACTCCAAAATCGTCTGTAATTGGGTTTTTTTTTGCGGCAAAAATGGCCTTTTTTTTCCCCTAAAAAAATCCCGTTTAAAGCGTTGAAAATCACCGCTAAAAAAAAAACACGTTTATGGCGGCGATGCGTTATGCGGGGTTTCAGTGCAGTCAGGCGGTACAGACGGGAAACCCTCGTTCTTTTTGCGCAACGGGTTTTTAATCTTTAGCGAGACATAATTATCATTTAGCGTTAGTTTTTTTATCTTTTAGCGACCTCGGTTTTTTTATCTTTAGCGCGTTTGGGTTTTATCTTTAGCGTCAGTTTTGTATCATTAACGTATTGATCATTTAGCGAAATTGTTCATTTTACGTTTATTGACTGAATGCGACCCTGGGGAAAAGATGATCAGCCGTGCAGAAAATCATGTCTGCACTGGCCCCAAAGGGAAATCACCCCTTGCCGCAAGCAGGCAAGGGGTTAAAAAAACATGTGTTGCTTTTTCAAAAGCAGTCTTTAGTTTTAAACAATATCGGGAAAACTACCTCTAACAGTGCATGGATAGAAAAAGGAACAAAAGAAATTTTTTTTAATTTTTTTATATATATTTTCCCGATTAATTGAAAAAGATTTTATCTATATTTTTTAAATATATAGAATCTTAAACAGCTAGGACTACAAGAACAACAGAAAAAAAATATGAACAAAAAAACAAGGTCACACACGCCCCTCCCCCTCCCCCTCCCTTCCACCCCTTAAAGCTTTTTTTTTTTTTTTTTTTTTTTTTTTTTTTTTTTAAAAAACAGTGTATATCATAATATTTTATTTTGAAATCACCCAAACCACTGACTTTAAACTTCCAAATGCCTTTTTTTTTTCCCCCTACCGTTCAATTCTATACAAGAAGGGTAAAGCTGTTTTATGGAAGCCCCCAGAATAATAAAATTTTAAAATTGGGTTTAAATTTTATTATAAGAAGATAAAAAAAAAAACATGTGCATCAATTTTACAAAATTGAACATTCGCGACACTGATACTTTCATAAAAAACATTATTTAATTTTCAATTTTACCTATTAAAATGTAACAAAAAACACGCTATTTTCCTTCAATATTAATTTTCCCCACACATTATCTTATCATTTTCACCAATTATACGGGGATATTTTATTTAAAATTTTTTTGTATTTTTTTATATAGCATTGTTTAACTTTACTTGTCCATTACCGGGATCCCCTCTTTGCATATTTTCGATCTTTTACCCTATTTCAAAAGCCTTGCCCTTTTCCCTGAGGGAAAGCAGATGCAACTCCGGAGCGTAAAAACCCCTTTGCCTTTAGGGGAGCAAAAAATGGGCCCTTCATTTCCCCGCCACTCTTAAGATCCTTTGGAACAAATTTAGTTTGATCCGACATCAGTTTTCCGACGGTGCAGCCGCGTCAGGGATCCGGCTTTGCATTGCCACAGCACCCCCAAAAGTACAACAACCCCCAAATTTTCCATAATATGTGCACACTCCAGCAAATTGTCCGTCTCCCTTTGTCCCGAGGACGGGGCTCTGTCCGGAACCCGGCCTGCTCCTCTTCCGTAAAATCCTCGCCAGCATCCCCGCCATTACATTTTATCTTCAGGGCACGGGCCCTTTTACTGGTTCTCTGAGGTAACAGACAATAAACCCTTTTTAAAAAAAAATTGACATAATTATAACGACATATTCAAGTGTATCCACATTTGGGGAAAAAATTAACAGTATGTAAACCCGCATTAAATATTCGCGAATTTTTAGGGTTGCTTATGTTTTGTTTCCTTTTTTTTTCTTTTGTTTTTTTTCTTTTTTTTTTTTTTTTTTTTTTTTTTTTTTTTGTTTGGTTTCCTTTGGGGGGTGGGGAGGGGGAGCAAACATAGAAATTTCCCGCTGTTTTGGTTTTTGTTGTTGTTGTTGTTGTTTTTTTTCTTTTTTAATGAAAAAAAGGAATTAGCTGAGACGCAAAAAAAAAACTGAGAACAATTGAATCCCAAACAGCGTCTAACATTCTTTTTTTTTTTTTTTTGCCATTTCTTATTTTTGGTCTTTTACCTTAAAACGTTGGGACTCCTGTCCGAATACAATAATCAATATTGGGGCAAAATATCACGATTTCAAAGACTTTGACTTTCTGATGAACATTTTAGCATCTAAATTTTTAATATTTTTTAAAAGAAATAAAAAAAAAATTTAAAAAAGGGTAGATAACATACATGTATGTCAGTGAACATAGGTTTGTAAATTAGGAACAGGTTGTTAGCTTTTTATACTTATTAAAATATACAGAAACTATATTTTAAAAAAAATCTTTTTCCCTATTAGAAATTTTTAAAATCTTAACCCTGCATAAGTTAAAATCTCTTTACCTGGGAAAAAAATTATATTGTTTCATTGAAAAAAAAAAACTTCTTTTCAAATTTTTAATAACACTATTTACAAGTACGCTTTGAATACATAAATTTTAAAGAAAAGAATGGCACAAAATCATCAAACAATGCTTAAGATGTAGATCATGGAGACCGTTTCATGTGCTAACGGAATGCTATTTAATGATTTCATTAATGTTCAATTATCAATCTGATTTCTTTTCAGTCCACAAGTAAACTAAAAAATGCAAAACATTTAAGAACATTTAGTGTATTATTATTATTATTTTTTTTTTTTTAATAAACTAGAAATTGTAGTTTCTATTACTATTATTTTTTTCTGAACTATGAATATATATGGAAACTATTTTAATAATTAAAAATGAACAGTTTGTTTCTCAGTAATTTTTCGAATTTTGTAAAACTCAAAACCACTCACCAGTAATTTCAACAACAAGATACGCCAGTAACGCTATCGCAAAGCTAGGAAAACGTTCCATTTATTCTCAACAGAGTTACAATTATAAATGTCCTTTCCTTGTCTATTTGCAACCGTTTGTGTGAGTCCCGGCGTTCGTCGAAGCTTATATACAAATTTCGGAAGAAAGACGTGAAATTTGAGAACGTCAGTTGCAATTTGCAGTTTTACCTGCCAACCGATATCACATCAACAAGTCGGCAAGATAATGATTAATCCAGTCTACCTAAAGTAAATGACATTTCTTGAATGTATTTAAAGCGCTGCATATAAAGGATATATTGTTTTTAATCTGGAAGGCCAGACTGGAAAAATTTAGCCCGGTTACTGTTGGGACGCATTGGATTATGGAACGCCACAGCTGTCTTATGTCGGGACATTTCATGTTATCACATGTATGTGACAGAGTGTGGTCTTAACTTGTCAAAACAGTTTTTTATTATGTTAAAAAATATGTTATCGCGCCTGTCAAAGTGTGGTGTTAAATTTGTCGGAACAGTGTCTTATTATATTAACTAACCAGGTGGACGGATAGCTCAGTGGTTTGCACACTGGCCTTCCAATCCTGAGGTCGGGGGTTCGATCCCCGGCAGCTACTCGGGAATTTTTCAGAAACGCTTTTCAGTGTTTCCCACCCAAATAGAGGTGTACTGGTCAGGAACCCAGGCAATCCTTGCGTGTATCAGTGCTAACACTGGGCACGTTAAAGAACCAGGCTGTCTCTTCGCAACGAACTAGGTTAAGTTAGCCGGACAAGGCTGTATCTGATTTCTGATCTATATGCCGTGGGGGCTTTGTCTCACTCTGTCCCTCTGGTCAGATCGCTCTGTGTCTGTACTAGTAGGGGATGAATTATGCGCCCTGTGTGGCTGCATTTGAACTATGTAAAGCGCCTTTGAACGTGAAATTGATCATGAAAAGGGCGCTATATAAATCTGGTGTAATAATAATAATAATAATAATAATAATAACCATGTTATCTTGTCAAAATGTGGTGCTAACTTGTCGAAACAGCGTCTTATTAAGTTAAAAAATTATTTTTTCATGTCAGTGTGATGTTTACTTATCTAATTAGTGCCTTAGTATTGTCCTTAAGTATTGACCTGGCACTCATTAATCTTCGCCAATATTTTCGGGCGTTTTCGTTAATTTACGCAATATTAGTATCCTGAAAGTATCTACATTACTAAAGTAACATGTAAAGTTAATCGATGTCACGATGGCGCAGAGGTAACGTGTTTCACTTCCACGCACGTTAATACGGGTTCGAAATCACTTACCGAATAGATCTTTTTCTTTTTCAATTTAATGTAGATCTATTGTAATGTTATCGTTTAAATTATTTTATGTATCATATTTCATGAATTCTAATTGTTTTCTCTTGTAGTATCTATTTTCTTGAACGCTGGAGACAGGTAATTTGTCTTTTTATCTAAGATACTTTTAAAACAATTTTATTCCACTTTTTACAACGGGTAAATATGAACCTTAAATATCACGATACGTTTGATCAAATGAGTAGTAAGTCTGCATATAAAATTTGGGGGAAAAAAAGATATGGTCAGACGTAGGACTCGAACCAACAATCCTGATACTGGCAGGTTAACGCTTTGCCCGCACTGCTACCTGCACATGTGGTAGTATATCAAATAAGAATTATATATGTTATATTTAGTTATATCGCTATTTATGTTCGGACACCGAAAATTAATTTACGGAAATATATGGAATATTCATGTGTGCCAGGTCAATACTTACGGACAATACTATGTTAACTAGGCATGTTAACGTGTCAAATTGTAGTGTTTGTTGTCAAAACAGTGTCTGATTATGTTAAAACGCTATGTTATCATGTCAAAGTACCGTGCGATCTTGTCTACCGAATTTGCTATTATCATGTTAAAAAGCTATGTTATCTTGTCAAAGTGTGGTGTTATCTTGTCAAAACAGTGTTTTATTATGAAATTTGCGTAATATTGTTATGTCACAGTATGATATGAGCCGTGCCATGAGAAAACAAACATAGTGGGTTTGCCACCAGCATGGATCCAGACCAGCCTGCGCATCCGCGCAGTGTGGTCAGGCTCCATGCTGTTCGCTTTTAAAGCCTATTGGACTAGGAGAAACTGTTAGCGAACAGCATGGATCCTGACCAGACTGCGCGGATGCGCAGGCTGGTCTGGATCCATGCTGGTGGCAAACCCACTATGTTGGTTTTCTCATGGCACGGCTCATATTAACTTGTCCAAATAGTGTCTTACGTTAACTAAACATGTTATCATGTTAAAGTGTGGTGCTGACTTGTCAAAAAATTCTCTAATTACTAGTATGTTACTAGTAAATGCTCTGTTAATTTCAAAACACTGTGTTATCTTGTCTACAAAGCGTGCCTTCTGAAAGAAACAAAAAAATGGTGATATTGCTTCCCAAACCAAATTACCATATTTAGTATCCAGTTTCCTGTTCAGGAGGTACGATAAAGAAGTTTCCCAAAATGGTACATGTAATCAAGCAAAGGAATGATACGAAGCACATATTGATAACTTCATTTCAATAGACATACTGCTTTCGATAGCAGACAGAGCCTTACATGGTTATAATGACTTTGTACATAAAGTGGCAGCCACATTTGGTTATGAACATAAAGCATCAATTCTTGTAAAATCCTGTTTTCGATAATTGTTTTCTCATATATTAGTCAAAGACTTGATTACTAATTTACCCTGCAAAAGGTATGATTAGATACATTGCTTTTTATTACATCTTCAACCATGAAAATCTGTGTGCAATATTGACAACAGTACCTTCTAAAAGCCCGTTGTGGAAAACAGACGTACTATGTGATGGCATGTTGTGTGCTTGACCGTCCGTTTTCCATCATATTTCGTATCTGGAACATAGCTAAAAAAAACTTTCAAAATATTGCCTTTAAACTTGCGTATTTAGGTAGATAGCGATGAGATTGTGTGCAGATCGGAAAGTCGAATGCCAATGTCAGAAGGTCAAATTTATCCCTCATATTTCGTGTCCGTAGCATAACTTAATAAATATTCAAGGTATTGACTTTAATCTTGGAATATAGGTAGGTAGCGACAAGACAATGTGCACAGCGTATAAAACGAGTAGGTAGGTAAAGGTCAAGGTCATAAATCAAGCTGAAACGTCAAATTTGTCCGTCATTTTTCGTGTCCACGGCATAAATTAATACAAGTTTAAATTATTGAATTTTATCTTAGCATTTTGGTATTTTGGTAGGTAGATGATGTGCAGAGCGCATGAATCAGATCAATGTGTCAAGGTCATAACATAATAAAAAATTTGCATATATGTAGGTTGCAGTAAGACGAACTGAACTTAGACCGTTGTACAAGTGTCAAGGTCACAAAGCTTGTTCAAACGTTTTTATAGAATATACATGGATTGTGATTAGTGCAACAATTCATATTACTCACTTCCTCCACAACACACAAACCATAAATATCCCCCCCCCCCCCCCCCCCCCCCCTCTCACACATACACACACCATCACTACCACCACCAAACACGCAATCACTTTTATAGTTTCTTGTGCCTTAATTAGGATTCCGCCATTACCGCCACACAACCTCCATTCCTCTCCCCACTCCCACTCCACCCCCACCCCAACACGCCCTTCTTTTCAACGACATACCGGATAAATAAATCTTAAAATTTTATTTCCTCAATTTCTAATCTAGAACTTCGGGTGTAGCTTTGCTGAAACTATTGACTAACCATGTAATTACGAATACTCTCTTTACTACAGCCTTATCTACTTTACCGGTTTTGAATATAAAATGGGAGTGATATAAAACGTTGTAATTTGACGAGGGTGCAGAATAAAACCGCTTTTATATTTTTTTGCCTCTTTCAAGCTGTACAGCGAGGGTGCACTCGGAATGTCTGATATGATGTAAAATCAAATTATAAGCTGGTGTGATACCGCCCTGGTGAAATATGTGGAGAATGAATTACAATGATTCAGTTTTGCAAACCTTGTTTGCTAGTTCAAACGAATATTTCTACATTTAAACAAATTTTACCGGGCAACAAAAATAGATTTGACGAGTTTAACTGAACAAAAAATAGACTACTAAATTGAATTTAAAAAGCAATGTTTTAGGTGAAATACTGAACTATAACTTTGATCAGGGGTCTCGGACATGGGGAAACAACTATTATTATTATAAACAAAACGCGTTTTAATACAAAACGGACGCGAGAAGCATGTTCGTTTGTTTGCTTTTTTTCTTAGGAGAAACGGGATACACTAGGAACATGTGCTGGGCCGACCATTTGACCATTTGAACTTCTGAGGTCGGTAGCTGGGAATTATCTTGGAGCCAAAATCTTCTTTATGTTATTCTTTCTATTAAATTCAGAATATCTTTTTTTCATCGTAAAGCAAAATTATTTTCTTTTTCTTCCAAATGTTCTTGTTATACTTTCTTATTAAAAAAAAACAACTAATAAGCACAATACAGAGGACAAGAAATAGCTAGATACAAGTCTCTTCAAGATTCAGTTTTTTAATACGATATTATATATATATAATATATAACTTTGATCAGGGGTCTAGGACATGGGATAACAATTATTATTATAAACAAAACGCGTTTTAATATAAATGAACGCGAGAAGCATGTTCGTTTGTTTGTTGTTGTTTTTTCCCAGGAGAAACGGGATACACTAGGAACATGTGCTGGGCCGACCGTTTGACCAGTTAAACTTCTGAGGTCGGTAGCTGGGAATTATCTTGGAGCCAACATCTTCTTTATGTTATTTTTTCTATTTAACTCGGAATATTCTTTTTCAAAACTTGAAGACCAGAATATCTTTTTTTTCATCGTAAAGCAAAATTAATTTCTTTTTCTTCCAAATGTTCTTGTTATACTTTCGTTATTAAAAAAAACAACAACTAATAAGCACAATACAGAGGACAGGAAATAGCTAGATACAAGTCTCTTCAAGATTCAGTTTTTTTTTAATACGATGTTTGACAAGAATATGGTTCCTAATTTTGACCACTGTCATGTACTTCTATAAGCAAAATGGTTCAAATCTGCTATTAATATATATCATTACTTTAGAGTCTATGACACAACGACAGAGAAACATCTGTTCAAAGCCAATATGGCAGATGTGAAAAGTTCAATATCATATCGAAGATGAACTTAGTGAAATGTTTGTACTAAACATATAGACAGAAACATGATAAAGAAAGATCTATAATATCAGTGTGCTAGTACAAACCGTCAAATAAAGAAAGGAAAAATACGAGAATTAACTGAAAACGGACATGACCTCCACCCTACCTCCAAAAATATCTGAAAACATCCTCATGATAATTAAAAAATTAAAACCCATACAAAATAATTGATACCTGCATTTTACCCGACTAACCTATTTTGCCATCTTGCTGTAAAGTTAAAATGAAATAAATATTTGATAACAATATCAGTGTACTTGTAAACTAATGTTCAGGACGTTATTTTATCAATTAACGTAAAATGGGCACGTTCTCGCTTTTGCGCGGGATTCGGTTATAATTATTGATTAGTATTCTTTTTTCCATGATTGCAATTATACGCGATTTGCATGACAAAAAAATTAGAAAGACAGATATCTGGTTACGACTTGACAATATATTAGGCCAAGTCAATGTTTTTAATGTCTCAACATTTTATTGAATGTTAACATTTTATTGAATGAATGTAGCAGTATGCACAATATTCAATGTATAAAGTGGAGTTTAAATCACATTTTAATTGTTTCTACAGGGTAAGAAAGTAATGTATCTGTATACTGGAAAGAGACTGACTGAGCAAGTTTGCAGACGAAGTTGTGAAAACACATTAATTCAAGGAACGGCCTAAAATGTCCCTGTGTCATCTTATACTATGGCTGTATTTTTCCATAGACTCTTCCACGCGTTAAATACTACATAATTATTAACGACTGTTACAACCCAATAACTATGACGCGCCAGGTATAAAATTAGTGAAAGATAGCAATCGCTGATTGGCCGAGTGTATATATCGATGTAAACGTCACGCAGAGCTCCCTTTTATTTTAGATCTTTTTTCTTTTTTTTAAAGTCTACAACATATTTTTAATCTTAGAAAATACAAGTATTACTTACCAGTCAGCACAAGTTTCACGTGCACCGCGCCTCATCTAAAAACAATTTCCCGGAAAAATAAAGCAATGCTTACCGTATGATGAGCAATTAAACAGTTATTTATCGGGTTTTGGAAGCATGCATATAAACTCACATTAAAATATAATAATGCAAGTTATTATAAATAAAAATCGGAAATTCAATTTATTATAAATTTGCAAGAATATTTCTAATGAAAACCGTTACCTTTCTCGTTAGTTACTACTGTAGCATAATTATTGGCTAACTTTGCGACTTTAAAAAACGGGTTTCGTCGGACTTATTTCATTGTTCATTTGTATCAAACGATGTCTTATATATTGTTCTAAATTTCCTGAAAAATTTATTCAGTTCTCTTTGGTAGTTTAAAGTTATTGCGAAAAGGCTACTGGTAGAGTTTGAAAAGTTGTTAATAAATATAGTAATAATTTCCCTTACAAAGAGACATAGCTTCTTATGTTCAGGCATACTGATCTTTAGGCCTGCTGTTAATCTACGTGATTAATATTAAGATTTAAGAAAATGTCTTCTTCTTAACATAAAGTAATTTCATTCAAATAAATAATGCCATTTAATTAAGAAATGATTTTTTTTTTCGGTGTTCATGCGAAATGAACGACAGAATAGGATCGGTAAATCCATGAATCGCGTTCATATTCTGGCGTTCATTTCGCATGAACTCCGAAAAAAAAATATTCATTTCTGATATTTACATTATATTATAGATTATATTATAAATTGCACATATTTTGTTTAATTTAACATTAAAATCAGCTTCCCGGCCATTCTGTTCACCAGACGGAACAACTGTTACGTCATCTCAGGAACGTTCTCCCAGACTATACGCGGACGACGTCAAAACAGCGGCCCGTTATCACTATGTAGCATTGACGTCACGTTGACACCTTTCCTTTTGTTGTTCATACAAAATATTTACGTTCGCCCTATTCTTTTCCATTGAAAATTATGACGTTCATTTCGTATGAACAACAAAAGGAACGGCGCGAAAGTTACATCATTGCTGCTTAGTGATAACCGACCGCTGTTTTGACGACGTCCGCGTATAGTCAGGGAGAACGTTCGTAAGATGACGTCGCAGCTTGATTATTTGACGAATAAACAATCAAATAATAGGATATCTAATTGCAAAAATGTACTTTTTTGACATAAACAATTGTTCGTAACTCGAAATTTTATCTTCCTAAGTTGAAATTACATGTTAGGTAAGTCGGAATTTCAAGAAACTATATCAAAATTTCGAGTTACGTACCTCGAAATTTCGAGTAAGTATCTGGCACCCGCTCTCCCATCGCCGCCCCTGCCAAATGTCAGCCATTTTTACTGCATTGATAGTAAATGGTAATTTTTAAAACATGCTAAATTTGTAACAAAACATATTCAATGTTTGAGATATGTGCTCAGTGTGTTTTAAAAGCTGATATCTGGCAGGGGCGGAGAGAGGGGTCGGCTTGACCTCCAAGTGTCTGTGCTTATAGCCCTGCTCCGCGGCTATTCAAATTCTGTTGTGTGTATGCAACCCATTACAATAGGTAACAGTTAACGGCCACGTAGAATTTTATATAAAATAGACTGTATTTTGATAGGCGTCACTGTTCATAGTCAGGATTTCCATGCTTTTTCAGTGACAATTTAAGGTTAAAAGATAGGATTGGAGCAGGTCTTTATGCTCTGCATGCCATGCATTCCAAGTCCAATACTACCGCTTTAGATTTCCCGCAGTAGCGTACTATGACAAGTCTATATCTGCATGTAGTTCTCGTGTGGCTATCAGTGTGTAACATTATCGTTTTCGCATTAACCGTTAATAAATAGGCTATAGTATTTATTTTTAACCATCGGTATTCAAGAAATTACTAGAAGTGTTAAAGACCCACCACGACCTAGTGACCTACTTTTTCCTCCCACAAGAACTTGTTGCAAATGATTCTGGTAATACTGGTATAATACAGCTATTCTACGAGATGACAGGTGGACAATTTAGGCACTGTTTTCACAACTTCGTCTGCAAACATATCCAGTCATTCTCTCCTCAGTATAGTTTTATAAACATAGAATAATAACTATCTTACACTGTAGAAACAAAGTGCGGACTAAACTCACCTTTATACATGAGGTACCGTGCATACTACTACATTAATTTAATAATATATTTAGACGTTAAATACATTGTCTTAGCCTTATATATGTCACTGTCAAATTGTTACTAGACACTTGTAACTTGCAACAAAACTATAACGACCAGTCTGACTTTATATTAAATTTGATTCTTCATACCAACAATCATCATTCTTATTATAGATTGCAACAGCAGCAGCAACATACATTAATCATTACTGTATTTTGTCTTATGAAATTTCACCAGTAATACCACTGCTTATAATCTTAAAAACTTTTCAAACTTTGAATGAAAACCCATATTCAATTTGACTCCAAAATCTCACTACAAAATTAGACCCCAAGGTCACTCCAAGATCTCACTTCAGACTCCACTCCAAGACTCCACTCCATATTTTGTCGAATGCCTTTAAAACTGAACCTCAAACAAGAGCTGTCACTAATAGTGACAAACGCCCCCGAAGTGTGCCCAAGAATGCTACAGTTGCCTGCGCAAAATATGCCAGAATAGTTTAGGTATGAATCATTTTCTGACCAGATAAAAAAAAGTTCTCCGAAGGTAACCTTGACCTTGAAGCTAGGGGTCTGGGTCTTGAGCATGACACACCAACTCATTAAAGGGAAGAATTGTGACAAGTAATTTTAACATCCTTTGATGAATGGCAGAGTTATTGACCGGACAAGAAACACACAATGTTAACCTTTGACTTCTAAGTGTGACCTTGATCTTGAAGCTAGAGGTCTTGGTCTTGCGTCTGACAGGTCATCTCAATATAGGGAACGTTTATGTCAAGTAATTTTAAAATCTCTTCATCGATGGAAGAGTTAAGTAACGGACAAGAAACAGACCATGTTAACCTTTAACCTCTTAATGTGCCCTTGACCTTAGAGTTAGGGGTCTGGTTGTTGTGCATGAACGTTTTCTCGTTATGGGGAATATTGATGCCAAGTAATTTCGAAATCCCTTGATGAATGGCAGAGTTACGAAACGGAAATGAAACAGACCCTAAAAACCTTTGACTTTACTTCTGAGTGTGACCTTGATCTTGGAGCTGGGGGTCTGGGTCTTGCGCGTGGCACATTGTCTCATAATGGTAAACTTGGTTTGCCAAGTTGTTTCAAAATCCCTTCATAGATGACAGAGTTATATACCGGACACGACAAAGATCCTATTAACATTTGATTTCTAAGTATGACCTTGACCTTTGAGGTAGGGATCTGGGCCTTGCGCATGACACATTGTCTGATTATGGTTAACATTTATTTGAAGATATTTCAAAATCCCTTCATGGATGGCAGAGTTATGGACCGGACACAAAAACAGACCCTGTTAACATTTGAACTCTAAGTGTGACCTTGTACTTGGAGCTACGGGTCTGGGTCTAGCGCATGACACGTCGTCTCATTATGATAAACATTTATGCTAAGTAATTTCAGAATCCCTTGATGAATGGCAAAGTAACGAACCGGACACTAAACACACCCTGTTAACGTTTGACTTCTAAGTGTGACCTTGACCTTGTAGCTAGGGGTCTGGGTCTTATGCATGAAACGTCATCTCATTAAGGTAAATATTTATGCCAAGCTATTTCAAAATCCCTTCATGGATGGCACAGTTACAGCCCGGACAAGAATTTGCAGTTAGGTCGGACGGACGGACTGACATTGCGATTTTAATATGCCCACCTTCGGGGGCATACAAATAAAAAAACTTACTATAGTGTAAATAAAAAGTTATTTGCTGAAACATCGTTTAAAGATGTAAGGGAGTTATTAATAAATAAATAAAAACCTAAAATTATCAAATGTTTTTGTTAAAATTCACGAAATAGATATATGCTTAATAACCTAATAATAACATAATATATTAAGCCGCATTAGCTTTAGTTGGTTTCATTTGTGCGCTAGTCAGTTACAACTATGCTTTGCACGGAATGTCACGGTTCAGAGGGGTAGGTAGACTGGCTGTACTCATCACTATAACCCGGCGCTGAGTTAACAAAATGTAGAGAATCTAAAGTGGTAGCATATTCATGGCATGCATGTAGAATTAAAATATAATTTCGTTGTAGCCAACGCAGTCAAAAGTAACATCATGTGAAATACATTGCTATTTTAACCTTACAGCTTTACAGACGATACAATTTCAAATGACTTAAAATTTGATATTTTCTTCAGCTTTATTTTTGTGTCTTGATAAAAGAATTAAGAAGCGTGACAAGCAAACAAACAACACAGAACAAAAAAAAATTATATCCGGGATCATGATGACGGAAACTTGACACAAGCCAGACATCCAGGTTATTGCACACATTTTCACAGTTATAATTATCAAGTCCATGTTGGTGCATGTTTATTACAAACAAGGACCGGTTGTTTGAAACTTTATCAGGCGAATAAGCTAACGGTTGGTTAACTTTTAGGGTTATTTTTCGACATTTAAGAAGATTTAGAAAAACAAATGTGTGAGTTAAGAATTATGAACATTGAATAATCTTTACAATAAAATCAAAACATCATACTTGTTTCTCCCGCCAAGATTAGTGTTTTGGATCAAAATTGAACCAGCGGTTAGTTTAACAGCCGACTGAAGTTTTGAACAATTGGGCCCAGGACGCTTCTTAATTACCGTAAATCGCATAAACTTACAGATATGAATAACTGCATCTTGATTTTTGATTGAGACACGCTCAAAAAATACCAAAGTATTAATATCTTACACCCAGACATCCTGGGCCATTGCACCAACCTTGTTCAGTTTTTTTTTTTTAAATATTTATCACAAATAGACGTTTCTTTATTATCATAAATTTACATATATGAATAACCAATTATGCTTCATTTCTGAAATTTTGTATAGACACAAAAAAATACAAAAAGAAAAATACATTATAAATATCCTTCACACAGACATCCGGGTTCGTTGTGCAGCTTAATTAGTGTTTAACATTTTTATCACAAATGTGATACTTCTTTGTTACCGTGGTTTACATAAATTTACATATGTGTAATCCCTTATGTCTCGGTCATAAAACCGATGTCCGTACGGTTTTAAAAAATCGCAGGAGTCTACCAATTTTAGAATCTTTACGGTGTCTGTACAATCTTAGCGTCTATATAGTCACGGTACCTACGGGCCCCGTACTATCTTTAGAGGATACAACCGTAGGATACCCGTACGGACATCGTAGACAAGTCGTGCGGAGCTCGCAAGGAGCCCGGCCGTACCTCGTCCTGTGCTCGTGGATTCGAATGGCACTCGTACTGTGTCTGTGCGACAAGAATAAATCAGTTTGGCGACGTCTGAAAAAAATCCGTTTAATCGTAGTAGAAGTGCTACGAGTATTAAGTCATTTTGGACACGAGCCTGGTGCAGCGCGAGCCGCAAGTGCATCAGTCTGAGATGATGTGGCTCCATTCTGTACCACGCCTCGACATTACTTGGTGGAACTTGATATATATTCCTGTTTTTATACCACCTTGAATCACCAAGGAAGTACGGCCACCTATAACGTCCTACGAGCCTCCTTAATATCCTACGGACATCGTACGTTGACCGTGCGAGTCCCCTGCGATAGTCGTGCGAGCATCGGTAAGCCTTGCCGTTTTCCAAATCTGCACGGACATCGTGCGATACCCGTACGGGCTCTTCCAGGGCCTGTGCGGTTCCCGTACGGTGCTCTTGCGAGTTGATCCCGACTTCGAAAATCTCTGCGAGCTCGTAGAAAACTCGGGAGCTCGGTGAAACATTTTCACCGAGTTTCCGAGTCCTCTTCGAGTTCAAAAAATCCGTACGACGCTCGTACGAGTCAACGATGTCCGTACAGACGCCGTATGAATTTGCAAAAATTCGACTGAAAACCTCCTCGTACGGAACTCGTAGCGTTTTTGTGACTGGGGTATGTATTATCAGTGATTTTAAAGAGGCATTTAAAACTGAGAAAAATGCGTCGATATCAGAGCGTGAAAAAATCAGAATTTTGAGAACTGGTAGGGAGTATATAGTAGGGTATAGTATAATGGTGCACTTATACTGCCTTGCTATATGAGCTAGCTTTTATAGCGATGTGGCAGAGTGTCTACATTAGGTGTGAGCGGTCCTAGGTTCGACTTCCGGTCAGGGCTGAAATATTTTCAGTCTGTTCTAAGTATTACACGTACACAGCACTTCATCACATTGCAAAATCCGTCTGCCAGATTCAGTCGTGGAGATTTTAAAGAAATAAATGGCTCACAACGAAACCTGTGCAAACACGATTATCTGCAAATGAATGAATTAACGCATAGCATGTTAGGGATGTCGGTCACTCTAAAAAGCCTTTGTAACGAATTTCTAAGCATATTGTCACGGATTTCAGTGGGGTTTTTTTTACCATAACAGAAAATGAAAAATGGTTGGCATTTCACAGAATTGATATGTCTGTCCAATATTTAAGTTCTTTTTGATAGTTTCGTGTTACTTAAAATTGATGAATTTTATTTATAAAGTTGTAATTTTATGAAGGAGTTTTCTTCTTACCACTGTATTCTACATTAGGATTTTCATTTCCAAGAAATCGGAACTCGCAGTATAAACTTTTTACCTCACCCAGGGGAGGTAACTCTTGTCAAGATGACAACGATATTCCCAAACCGGAAGTCACATTTATACAATAAATACATGTGACTAACTGAGTAAATTCAGTTTTGTTTCTTTCCCCAAAGAAAATGTTGAGGGGAGGATGGGACGGTTATATGACAGTGGTAAGAAGAAAACTCCTTCATAAAATTACAACTTTATAAATAAAATTCATCAATTTTATTTCACTCATTTTCTTCTTACCACTGTATTCTATATTAGGATAGATTTAAAAGCCTTACCTCTCAAGGATGGCTGGGAATTTTCTTTCTGTATTTCAGTTTCTTCAAACTTCACAGTACAAAAAAGGATTATGAACACACACAAATAAAAATTAATACACACATATATATATATAATGCACATCCAATCTATGAATGGTTGGGCACATCAGAGTTACTCTTTGTAACTGTTATCATTTACATACACATATAAACTTTGATATCATCCTGTGATAAAGTTAAAAACATTCACTGTAATTTTATTTTACTGTCTGTTCCAACTCGCAGAAACTAAAACTTTTCAAAATTCTTCCTATTTACAGCCTGACGAAAAAACATTCATATCCACATTCCTTAGATAAAACTTAATGAAAGTTTATTCCCTTGACCAATCAGCGGAGTCAAGGATGCTCTTTACAGACGCTCCATTAAACAGTGCCCATGAAGGGCCAATAGCTCTAGTTGAGTGAGCCTTGACTTGGATTTTTTCTTCATATGCCATTTTGATTGTCTGAACAATCCAATTTGAAATAGTTTGTTTCGTAACTGGCTTATGTGGTTTAACATATGACAGAAATAACTTCACTTCATCTGTACCATCTGGAAGTTTTCGAAAAATGTCTGTTCTTTTCAGATAAAAATAAAGTGTCCTTTTTGGATCCAACTTCTTGTTGTCATTAAAACAAGGAACAAAAATCTTAGAACCTTGGTGAGATGGGCGATCCTGCTTGGAAAGTCCCTGTCTTAAAAATGTTATGCCTCTGCTCTGTATGTTTGCATATCCTTCCCCAAGCCGGAGCGCTTGTAGGTCGGAGCACCTTCTGAACGTTGTGATACCTGTTAAAAATACACATTTAAGAGTTAAATGTTTTAAAGAAATGTTTCAAAGGTTCAAAAGGGGGTTCTTGTAACATTCTAAGAACTTTTAGTAAATCCCATTCAGGAACAAGTCTCACTGTGGGTGGTCTCAAATTAAAAACACCCCTCAACAGCCTGATAATATCTGGGTGTTGACCAACTAAAACTTTGTCAACTGGGGGCAAAATTGAAGAAACCATTGACCTGTAGCCACAAATAGTTCTATACTGTAACCCCTTATGGAATAAATATGTAAGGAATTCTGCACAATCTGTTACAGAGGCATGATAGGGATTTTTACCCCGTTCAAGACACCAGCTATGGTACTTGTTGAACTTGCAATCATAATCTGATCTTGTGCCTTTTCTCCAAGATGCCTTGAGTAATTCTGAAGCTTTCTTTGAAAAGCCTTTGTTTCTGAAGTGACTGTCGATAATGGCCATGCCACTAGATTGAAAATTTCTGGAGATGGGTGAAATATTTCTGTTTTTTGGTTGATACAGAAGATTTTCGATCAGTGGTAGTCTCCTTGGGTAATCTATGAGCTTTTGGAGGAGACTCGTGTACCACGTGCGTCTTGGCCACTGGGGCGCTATCAGAATTATTTGGCATTGATAATTTGACATGTGTTCTAGAACTTTTGGTATCAAGCATATTGGAGGATAGGCATAAGCCCAAACATGTTGCCATGGAATTGACAGTGCATCCACAGCTAAAGCTCTTTGATGGGGAGTCCAAGTGCAGAAGACTGGAAGTTTGTGGTTGTCTGGTGACGCAAATAGGTCTATCTGGGGATAGCCCCATAACTTGAAAATTTTCTGAACAATCTGATTGTTCAGAGACCATTCTGAATGTCTGATTTTCGTTCTGGACAACTGATCTGCTAGAACATTGTGACATGAGGCAAAATGAGCTGCTTTTATTGATATTTGATTTTTGACAGCACATTGCCAAAGGTCCCAAGTTCGACTGCAAAGTGATAGGGATTTTGTCCCCCCTTGTTTGTTCAGGTACTGTACTACTGTGGTATTGTCGCAACGTACTAGTACTTTTTGATTTTTCAGGATTGGTAGAAATCTGAGAAACATGCGATGTACTGCTTCCAACTCCAAATAGTTGATGTGCAGTAATTTTTCTTTCTCCGACCAATTGCCCTGATAAATCTGATTGTTGACATGACCCCCAAACCCTGTTTTCGAGGCATCTGTTGTGACTGTTACTGAGGCCGACCACTGGTGTAACGATCGGCATTTGGCCGTGTTGGTTCTTTGTAACCACCATGTTAAATGGTTCTTTAATTTTTGTGTTAAGGGAATATGGAAGTCCAGACTTTGGACTGTGTATTTCCAATTTCTGAGTAGATGTAACTGAATTGGACGGATAAATAGTCTGGCATTGGGAATCAATTCTATTGAATTTTGCTTACTCCATTTAAAAATAACCTTAGGGCAGACGAAAAACCTACCTAAATATATTATCTAAGAGTAAAGCAAAATAGAGAACTTTTACCGCTTGTAACTCAATATTTTTAAAGATGTGTAACTCTACCCCTTCTGTTTAAGTAGTAAATTCACTTTAAACACCAAGAAATCGCTTATAAGATTCATCTTTTTCCACTTTTGTACAAGAAATCAATAATAAGTCTTGAAAGAAGGAAATACTTACTAGAAAAAAAGGAAAATAAGGAAAAAAAATTGGCCCCAGTAGGGCTTGAACCTACGCCCCCTAAGAATTGCAGTTAAAATAGGTTTTTGGTAGGAATTGAATACTCTTCAAGAAGAAGGTTCTCTATTAGAGATCTAATACATTAAACAGTAAACACTTCAATACATAGTAAAGACATTTTAATGTTCCGTGCTCTTCTTATTTTTGAGCAGCATACCTATTATCATGGATGGTAGCTCGTTTTTTCGTCTCCACTTCAGACCTGGACATTGTTTATAGCAAAGAATCTCAGGTGCCGACGCAAATATTCCGCCGATATAGCAGATTTCGCAAAGAGTCGATATGGATATGCACCGTGAATTATCTTACAACTCAACATCTCTTAAGTCCTCATCAGTTAGGATTCATCCAAGATGACTCGACCACAAATCAACTTACTTATTTGTATAACTTCTTCACAGAGGCCATTGACTCTGGCAAGGAAGTGAGAGCAGTCTTTTGCGACATCAGTAAAGCATTTGACCGAATGTGGCACAAGGGTCTGCTGATTAAACATAAACGATTGGGCATAAATGGTTTGCTGCTCTCCTGGATTTCCTCTTATCTCTCTGGTCGAAGACAATCTGTTGTCATACCCGGTGCTCAATCAAAAATCAAATGCCATCGATGCCGGGGTACCACATTGATCAATATTAGGTCCCCTTCTGTTCTTGACGTATATAGATAACATTGTCATCGATATACAGGCCAACATCAATCTCTTTGCCAACGATTCGAGTCTCTTTCTGGTAGTCGAGTATCCTCTCTCCGCCTCACGTACTCTAAAAATTTATGAACAATGTCAAATCGGGCTTACACTTGGTTGGTAAAATTTAAACGAAGAAGACTGAATAATTGAATTTTACCCGTATAACTGTTACCAGAGACCATCCAAGCTTACAAATGAGCAACGAGACTATTCAGGAGGTTACAAGTCACAGCATCTTGGCGTGGTTCTTTCCACCGACTGGAAATGGCACTATCACATCGGCTACAGTGTAGGGAAAGATTATCAGCGCATAAATGTGATGCCTTGCAGTTCTGGACAAGAAGATTTTTAAAGTTTTTCCTCTCGGTTGGC